>NW_025779036.1:0-77506 GCF_021130785.1 Homalodisca vitripennis | reverse complement strand
AACAAAGAATATAACTAGTTACTAATGTCGAATGGAATTGTGGGAGCTTACAACAAATATGACGGACTATTAGCGTCTATTGTTCTCAGCCAATATGGCGTCTATATTACAAGTACTACTTTAAATTTCAGTAAAAATTATAAAAATTAATCAAAAACAAGTTTTCAATTAGTTTTAAATTTAAAGCATTAAATTATCTTTGACTTAGTCACCTCGTAATTTCAACAATTGCCAAATATTTAGGCTTTATAAACAGTTTCTGGGCTAGCATTATTCTACTGGCAGAACAAAAGTTACTTACCCATCATCCTTGTCCCTGCTTCTTGCACCAACTTTTCGAATTTCTTCAACGAAACAAAGAAACACTAATTTATTGTTAGAAAAGACGAACCAAATTGTGGCATGTAACCGCCACGGTGATCGGGTCGGTCAGTGTGCAGGAGCTAAACGGGCGACCTTTGACCGAATATCGGAACGGGCACAATCAGGCCGATTATCGGTGAACGGGTTTGGTCGAGAACGCACTTGTGGGAGAGGAGCGGAGAGGACGTGTACGCTGACGGACGCTGCAGGCTGGACGGGTATCCGTGAGTTGGTCCATAGTGTTAAATTAAATCTCAAGTGTAATATATATTTTTTATTACCATTTAGGTGCCAATAAATTATGTCGGGCTAGGCAGGTTAGGCGGGGGATCGTGGGGGTTGTGGGGATCGGGGAATACGGGCAGCATGGTTCGGGTATCGAGGGTCACGGCCGTGCTTTAATTTTTAGGGGATTTAATTATGGGGGAATATTAATATCTAATTCTAAGTCAAAGCTGGCTAGAGGAGTGTCCCAGCATAATGACCGATCCGGGGCCTTTGGGGGGAATGTAATTTTGGTTAGGTGTTAGGATCACCATGTGGTTGACCACTTCCGGAAAATGGTTTTAAGTATTAGGGTAATTATCTGAATTACGTCTCAGTAAATGGTAGCAGCGCATTTTAAGAATTAAATATTGGCAGTTTCTATTCTTAATTACTTCTCCTCTAGCCAGCGTTATATCCTAATAATTTAAATGAGTCATATAAACCAGATTTAAAATTTTCACTTGTTTTCATCTCCCACCACCATATCAATGGTGGTTGTTTTTTCTCAGTTTCACAACCACCATATCAATGGGAATCGCGACCAAAAGGAACTTCTTGGGTGGACAAACTAAAGGTCAAGTCAGGCTAAAGATCAATGCCCTGGCCTGGCATATCGCGGCCAGCAGCCACCTTGGAAGCCAACAGAACTCTTCTTAAAGATTTCATAAATCATAAGGTCGAAAAGTTACTAGGCCCAATTCACAATAAATCGGAGGAAATACAGGAATTGGAAGATGAGGCGAGAACTACCCCAAATCTTAAGGAGGCACCAAAAAATATAGCCACGGAGGACCAATGGTCATATTTGGTTAAGACCACTGCAGCAGCGGTAGGCATGGAGGTGGCAGCAGCTTTGGGGGACGCTAGATCTGGGCCAATCTCCAGAAATGATAACTCAAACTTTAATTTACCCAAGATTTTGGCTGATATGATTGATAGCTTTCCTTTGGTGTCAGGCACTGATCCAAGACGTTTAGTACGTTTCCTTATTAGCTTCAAGCAAGTAATTAAGCTCGATCTTGTCCCATCGAATAATGTGATTCTAAATGTTTTTAACCTAAAACCGAGGGTCAGCTGAGGGCGCTTTGGAATAGAGCCATAGTTGAAAAATACTCATCGAGTCAAGTATTATGCTCGGTCTTAGAGACTTTTCTTCCTGGTCGAGTGAGGCAGCAGTGTGTATCGAGAAATGCTATACCGGGTGCAAAAACCTAAAGAGACATTGGGCTGATTTCGTAACTGATCTTCAGTCACTCGCCGATATTTTGTTGGCTGAATTTGGTGAGCAGGATCTGCTTGATACTATCCTGACCGGTCTCAATCCGGCTACGCGTGCTCGTCTTGCAGGTTTCCCACCGCCAACGACAGTTTGACGATCTATACGCACTCTCCCCTCGAATAGACGTTATTAGGACAACTGAAATGCAATTTCATAGGGAATATGCTATATCCAGCGGAGCGCGAGTGGTGGCACGCCCACGGGATATTCCAAACGGCATATTCAGGGATGTTCACAATCGGTTTAGGGGCCAAAACAACAGTCGCTCTGCACCGCTTTCGCGAGTAAACAACCCAATCAATACCAGGGACGGCACGGGAATATGAACTATAATCGGCAATACGATACTGGTTCAACCTTGTATTATGCACAAAATTCAGGAAGGAATGAACGATCCTTTCATAACGCTCTCGGTAGACGCAATCAAAGTAGAAATAATCACGGCATTGACCATAATCATGAAAAATTTTCAGGGTCGTGTTCAACGTTCATTCACCAATTCTCGTTACCGATCAAGCAATCATGGGTCGTCTAACCAAAATAATATACATTTTACATCTAGCAATTTTAAAAGCCAAGGGAGGTCATTAATGGGCGCAAATGATTCTCCAATTTGTTTGTGCCGCCCCTCCTGGATTTCACTCTAAACCGTTATCAAGTGTAAGGTCTTCACCAGAGTCAAAAATGGCTCCGTCGGTTCCAAAATCAAATCTTTGTTTTATAAATATATCTTTTGGTAAATTGGCACAGAGAGCACTTGTTGATACTGGGTCCTCTTTCACACTAATATCGCGGGAGTGTTTTGAAAACTGTTAGGAATATTCCTAGAATCGTCAAATCGGTATTTTGTGTTCGACAGACGGCTCTAGCGGCTAATGGGGATATCCTTGAATTTTTTAGTGGGGCACAGTTGCATATTAAGGTTAAAAACTTATCATGGAATATACCTTTCCTGATTAATGATAAATTACCAGTGCCTATTATTTTGGGTTCGGACTTTTTATCCAAAACTAGAGCAATGGTTAATATGTCTAGTCGTACGTTGTCCTTTCCATACGGAACACCGCAGTGTCTGTTATTGTCTCCCGTTGTAGAGAGTAGCCGTGATTATCCAGTGACATTGGGTGAAGAACCTCAACCCAATTCAAACGCAGCAGGCTTTGGATCTTATTGCGGAGTTTCCCCAACACCATAACTAAGAGGTTAGGCCGTACCAACCTCCCTTTAAATATACTATTAGAGTCAACTCACCGAAGATCGTCAGGGCACGTCCATATCAGTATGCTCCACCAAAATTGGAGCAGATGAGAGAGCACATAGATGATCTTCTTTCCAAGGGTGTCATTCGTCCATCAACATCTCAATACGCATCTCCGGCTTTTTTAGTCCCCAAAAAGGGTGGAAAGAGTAGACTAGTTGTGAAACTATCGCGGTATTAACAGCATATTGGATCTTGAAGCGACTCCTATGCCAACAATAGAATCTGCTTTTCAGCATCTCGGTCAAAGTCGTTGGTACTCTTTATTAGACTTAAATCAAGCGTATTTACAAATCCCCTTGGAGGAAGACTCCAAGAAGTATACGGCATTTGTAGTTCCATGGCAACAGTATGAGTTTAATTTCTTGCCTTTTGGTCTGGCGTCGGGAAGTATGGTTTTGACTAACCTGATCGACACAATTTTTGGTGATATTAAGTTTAGATATGTTTACAATTTTTTTGATGATTTGTGTATGTACTCATCGGTGACCTTTGAAGAACACATAGAACATCTGAGGGAGGTAATATCACGACTTCACAAGGCAGGTCTTACCGTCAACCCAGAAAAAATCACTATTGCCTCAAACCGCATTCAGTTTTTGGGTCACACTTTCAGCAACCAGACAATTTCCATCCACTCTGATCGAGCAAAACCAATAGAGGGATTCCCAATACCAAAAAATGTTAAACAGTTGTCCCGATTTCTAGGCATGTGTGCTTTTTATGCTCGCTTCATTAAATCGTTTGCTGAGATTTCACAACCTTTGAATCAGTTAAAGCGAAAGGGAGTAAAGTTTGTCTGGGGTCCTGAACAGCAAAAGGCATTTGAGAGTCTTAAGGGATGTTTGGTATCCGGACAAGTGCTTAAAACCCAGATTTCTCTGAGCCATTCATCTTGCACACCGATGCATCGGGTTCGGCGGTCGGCGCGGTCTTGTCTCAAGAGCACAACGGGTCTCTCCTTCCAATAGCATTTGCATCTAGGGCCCTAAATAGACATGAACTAAACTACACTACTTTACAATTGGAATGCCTTGCCGTAGTTTTTGCCTTCACTAAGTTTCAGCAGTATCTTGAGCACCGCGAATTCCAGTTGCACACAGACTGTTCAGCACTATCATGGCTCCTGAACCATCCTCGTCAGCAAACGGGTAAGATCGCAAGATGGGTATCGTTAATTAATTCTTTCAAATTCGTGGTCCAGCATATTAAAGGCAGGGAAAATGTGGTCGCAGACTGTTTGTCTAGACTTTTTGAGAATACGGAAAAAACCAATGTTAATGAGGACACAAGGGTAACTAGTAGCTGCTCCACGGAGGGTAGTTGGGTGTCAGAATGTCAGAAGGATGTTACTATGACCTTATTTGCCATACCCGAAGCGTTTAAAGATATTGCACAACATCAAAAAGAGGATCCTGAGCTAGCAAAGATTATCAAAACTCCGGTTAAGTTATCAGAACTACAGCGTAGAGCACGGTGTCCTTCTATATAAGCCACCAGGAAAAACTAAACCACGAGTCGTTTTACCTCAAAGATTAATAGATCTGGTTTTTAGGTACTATCATGAGGCACCAACTTCTGCTCATTTAGGAATCAAGAAGACATCAGCACGTATTGCTCGTTACTTTTGGGCGTACAATCTAACCAATCTCATTGCTGACAGAGTTAGGTCGTGTTATTTATGCCAGAGATCAAAGCAAGCTCCTACATCTAAAATAGGTCATCTGTCTTCAGAAATAGTAGATCAAGTATGGAAAAAAATTTTTATTGATCACATAGGACCTTTACCAAGATCAGGTCAGGGAAATCGGTACCTTTTAACTGTAGTGGATGCATTTTCAAAGTTTACCATTCTTTTACCGGTTAAAAATACCACTGCGTCTTCAACAGTGAAACTTCTCACTAAACATGTTTTTTCGTATTTCGGGTTTCCTAAATATCTCGTGTCCGACAATGCAAAGTCAATTTCGCTCCCAAAAATTTACAGACATGTGTTTAGAGTATGGAATTCAACACATTTATACTTCGCCCTATTATGCCAATCCCTCGCACGCGGAAAGGGTGAACAAAAATCTGAAGGTCGCTATCAGGATATTTCATCAACAGGATCACAAGTCATGGGACAGAAACATTCATTGGTTTCAATTGGCATTTAATTCTGCATTGCATGACAGCACCAAAGCTTCACCAGCCAGTTTGTTTTTGGGTCACGAAATTTCTCATTCATTAGAATTGGCTTGGAATCTGGATTCATTGGTACCTAATCAAAAGCATATAGTCCCAAATGATCAAAAATGGCATCAGGCCTTACAAAACTTACAACAGGCCAGAAGACGTAGAGAGAGGTTGTATAATGCTAGACGGATGCCCGTTGTATTTAAGCCGGGAGATTGGGTCATGTATAAGAGCAATCCTATGAGCAGAGCAGCGGATAGCATAAATCAGAAGTTACTACCACTTTGGTCTAAACCTTGCGTGATAGAATGTTTCACATCACCGGTGACTGTTTAAGCTACTTAACCCATCGACCGGAAAATTTGTGCGCAAGGCACACGTATCCCACTTAAAGAGATTCTTTTCACCAACTCATTAACTCCTGGGGCGCCGGTCGGTAGGGGACACTTCTCTATAGTGATATTAGTTTTAAGTTTCAATGTGTACTCCTTCACTTTAACACTTAAACACAGGGATAACATCTGCTCCCATAGACGATTGTGGTTCGTTTGGTCTGAGGTATGGCTTTTCGAGGTCCGCCCAGAACGGACGGGTTTGTCTTAGGGAAGCAGTGCCCCTAAACATTAAACTTTTCGGTGTTGTCATCGGGCACTGGGAACCAGGTTGAGTTTTGATTTTTTTTAGAAAGCAGTACTGCTAATTAATTAACCTTGGTCAAGGAGAGTGACTTTTTGTATGTATTTTTTAATTACTCTCTTTGAGCAAGACACTCAACAGTAACCAGCGCCCAGGATCCTACTTGTTGGAATGTCATGTCTTTCAACATTTAGGCTTGGCTGCACTGAAAGTACTCACAAAAAATTAAAAGTTACACAGAAATGTATAATTGTAAAGGTCTGGCCAGATCTTGGGTTATCCAAACGTAGTTTAGTTAAGTTAGTTGTTTGAATAAGCATGCGTACGTTATTAATTTCATTTTTAGTATAAGGGTTAGGATTTGGTCTACTCGGTATTATACTCGCATGTTTGTTTAGGTGGGTATAGAATAGACGTGTACAAAAAACGGACTCTCAGGCGCCGTCACAATAGGGAGTCAGTTATATAAACTAATGTACCGGACACGAAACATCGACTGCGTATGATCTGTGTATGATTTGCGTCGGTTTGCCAATTATTGCTGTTTCTTTCGTCTTACGAAAATGTCCTCCAATTCCTGTTCTATTCCTACCTATGTA
The DNA here is from genome assembly GCF_021130785.1 of Homalodisca vitripennis. Taxonomy (NCBI): domain Eukaryota; kingdom Metazoa; phylum Arthropoda; class Insecta; order Hemiptera; family Cicadellidae; genus Homalodisca; species Homalodisca vitripennis. Next base: position 70,929 of record NW_025779036.1, on the reverse strand, counting down.
AGTGTAACCTTGTACAGTTTTATATATATATATATATATGGTTTTATGCATGTTAGGTTATGTGTTGTTATAATTGGGCAGTTTTGAGTATTCCTTTTGTTTTAGATCGGTGGAATGGTTTCAAACAACCCTTGCACGCATTTGCTGATATCCCGGTCCCCATGTCCCATCCTTACTATTGGCATGATATCCGATTTCGGATATGAAAATGGAACTCTTCTCCCCATCGTGCGCCGCAATAGCTCCTTACTTGGCCAGAGTAGTATTACTTTTAAACATGAGAATGGTAGACGGCATATACCATATTTGATAACATAATCTCGAAATCGTGCACGCAGTATCATACTTGCTTGGTTGCAGGATTGAATTATCAATTAAATGGTTGTTCATGGGTTCAGCAAAATAATGAATTATGGAGTCCACAGCACCCACAAGTTGGTGTCTAATAATACATTTTTCTTGTACAGCATAACAAACCACTATTACCATAAAAGTGGAACTCCTGAAGTGACTCCATGTGGGTACCCATTGATTAAGCGCACAACTATAAAACCTACAACCATGGGCCCTTAATGCAGACGTTTGTTAATTTACCCAGGGCACAATCACGGCTGTCTTAATTCTATAATAGTAAAGTGCTAATGCTACCATTCTCATGTGAGGCCTCATATCAAAATTTTGTTCACCGGGGGAGGATGCTGTCGCGCGATGTGGAGAAGAATTGTAATATAATATTTACATATATTTGCCAAACCCATCCTTCTTTCCTACTTTTTTTACATCAGCATGTCATGGCTCCCCAATTAAGCTCGAATGCTTTAATGTCAGCAGCTCCAACATGGTATACATTGCCCTGTGGATCTTCCCGGATTATAGGCGTATCCCATGGGAGCTGACAACTCCCTCAAATAGGGGGGGAGTTACCCAAAATTCCGTGAGTAGTCCAGATTGTGGATGGGGTTATGGGAAAATTTGCTATACTGAGAGTAGGGTTCTCCTATCCCTTCCTACCCACCCTTTCGTCGTATCCGTATAGAAATATTTTTTTTGGTCGGCCCCGCCGGAGGGGGAGGTTGTGGCATGTAACCGCCACGGTGATCGGGTCGGTCAGTGTGCAGGAGCTAAACGGGCGACCTTTGACCGAATATCGGAACGGGCACAATCAGGCCGATTATCGGTGAACGGGTTTGGTCGAGAACGCACTTGTGGGAGAGGAGCGAGAGGACGTGTACGCTGACGGACGCTGCAGGCTGGACGGGTATCCGTGAGTTGGTCCTAGTGTTAAATTAAATCTCAAGTGTAATATATATTTTTATTACCATTTAGGTGCCAATAAATTATGTCGGGCTAGGCAGGTTAGGCGGGGGATCGTGGGGGTTGTGGGGATCGGGAATACGGGCAGCATAGTTCGGGTATCGAGGGTCACGCCGTGCTTTAATTTTTAGGGGATTTAATTATGGGGGAATATTAATATCTAATTCTAAGTCAAAGCTGGCTAGAGGAGTGTCCCAGCATAATGACCGATCCGGGCCTTTGGGGGGAATGTAATTTTGGTTAGGTGTTAGGATCACCACGTGGTTGACCACTTCCGGAAAATGGTTTTAAGTATTAGGGTAATTATCTGAATTACGTCTCAAAATGACAGAACCACCAACCCCACACCTGACACCAAATATGTGGCGTGACGAACACACGTAATTTAATTTTAAATGTTCTCGGGTTCTAATTCGGACACGGTGATGGAAACTAGTCCAGGTTGCTGTAATAAAAACGCTATACTCGGTTGGTCAAATAAAACAATTTAGTTTATTGCGAAAACAATTTGAATTTTATTGCATAATTTAAAAATCAGTACAACAATTACAAATTTAGAGCGGGAGAGAGAGCGAGAGAGCGATTTCACGCGAGCTTGACGCGTTTAAAACCCCGGCACGACTGCGACTCAGAACAACGAACTCCAGGGAGCAGCGTTGTTCCAGAAACTACCTAAGCAAATTCCTGCCTGTTTACCACCCAGTAACTGCGCAGCTGCTCTGGGTATGGAAAGTTACCAGGCTTACTGCTGACAGACTTGGACTTACAATTCATGTGCTGAATTAAACTATATATCTTCTCCACCTGCACTGCTTAACCTAATAAGTCTAACTGCATATATTCATTACTCGTTACTACAATTAGATGTTATGCTGAATAAAAATAAAATATATTACTGATAATTTAATATTTTAAATTGGCTGATTAAGACCGCATGCGATGTTACCGGTCTGGTCTTAGAACTATATGCTGGGGTCGTCACAACCACACAATTTGTGATTGTCACATTGAGAATACTATAGCAATAGTATTTTTATGTTATGGAAGAGCAGGTTCATGAACTGAATTGCTATTATAATTTCTTTATATGCTTATCATGTATATTACTTAGCAAAATGCAAAAGTTCTTGTTAAAATGTGTCTTTATGTTTGGTTATATATGGAAACCTCATTCGAGTGTACGATGTGCAATAATCATATAATCAAAGCTGATAATAAAGTGGGCAATTATAAGTCAGGATTCCTTTCATATTGATTTTATAAATTTAAAAAGTATAATCTCAGTCCTAATATCCAATATTACGAATCACTTTTCTAGAAGTGTTTTCTAGTATGACTGAGTACCCCATAAATCTAAATAACGGAGGACAAAATATTATATTAGAGCCATTTAGATCATTAATTTTTGTGTGTTACATTTATCCCAGCTTAATAAAGCTTATATCAGAGCCCTTTAGATCATTAATTTTTGTGTGTTACATTTATCCCAGTTTAATAAAGCTGTGATGTAGGTATTCAATACTTTCACAAATCTTGCACAACTTATTTCAATGCAAAATTGTATTCTGCTGTTATTCTCAAATATTTTGTTGTATCAACAGTTATAATTGTATACGCTCAATTTGTTATTAATGTCTACATAGATGTTTTAGTAATTCACATGTATATTCTATAATAATTTCCTATGTAAACAACGTTACATAAATAATTTTGCCACCTACAAATTTGATAGATTATTAATGATCAAGGAGTTCAGGTGGGCAATTCAGTCAATGTAAACATAATGCCTTAAAATGTGAAAGCGTAATATCAACCTCTAATACTAACCTCTAATACTGCACTTACTCGTTCAGCATATTATAAGTCATCTAATTATGTAATTCATATTACCTTTTGGAAAGAAACATTGACGATAGGAGATAATAATTCCACACGGTTGCTGCTTTATTTTAATAAACTTCCTTAACATTTGGGCGGATAGAACACTTATGTATTGATAGTTTATATTTCAGTATTTTAATTAGACAATATTATTAATATAAGTAGGTAAATCGAACGCAAAATACGTACAAAGACTTAGTTTTAGTTTTAGTTTTCTATCATACGTCGTTTGGTTACCAGTATCAGCTTTTGTTGCAAAATGCAATAATCTTGGAACAAATAAATAATAGGAGAAGTCGCAAAACTTATTCCTTTGAATACATAGATAAATCGTAAAAATATTTATTGAAGAAAGCATCTTGTACTTACAAAACAACTTTAAAATATGAGTTCGAGCTATTATTGATGCTTGTGCAAGTAAGTAGCCATGTGGCATTTATTATGTTCAGGACTGATGTAACATTAGGGGATATATTCAGTAAATAACGAAACGAATGTTTCGCCTTCTAAAAGTCAAGAGCGCATACTACAGATAATAAATAAGTACAGAGAATCTACCTCTATATATATGAAGGTTTATCGACAAAATTCCAGACTGAAAATATTTATTTCTGATTTTTATTACATTATTTTACTTTAGTTTTATCAAGGCAATCGATGTCAGCCGTTACTAGACGCCAAAGAAACAGAATATCACTCATGATACGTCTAGTTTCGAGGGAGGGAAGCTTCATGAGGGCGGCAACATCATCCAGTGGGACTTCTCGGTACCAGTACCCAAGACAGGTCCCGATGAGGCGGAGGAAAAACGACGCTGGACCGCCTCCAGAACGTCCTTTAGGTAGACCTGGTGAGGTGACCATATGACTCCACAGTATTCGAGGTGGGGTCTTACAAGGGTACAATAAAGAATCCTTAATGAATGAGGGTTGGAGAGAGTTCTGGCAAGACGATGGATAAGACCCAGATTTTCGCAGAGCTCAATATATGTACTTTAAAATCATTTGTAATAAAAAAGGCATATACACATGCTTTGTCATCGTGATAGTTGCCTTAAGAGTAATGCAAGTTACTTCTTGAAGAGGCTTAGAAATAATAATAATAGTAATAATAATCTTTATTACCTCAACTATTATAAGATTGCATGTAAGCGTCAGGTACATTCATAATAATATACATTTGAATTAATTCTACTGTAGTTATAACTTTTCAATTGTATAATAGAACTGGGGATATAATTTTATTTATTTATTTTTTTTTTTCAAAAAATTTCATCCCAGCAACTCAACATGAACTCTTCAACGGAGTAAAACGCCTTTGACACCAGGAGGTGTTTTAATTGAGATTTGAATCGTTTACACTGAGATGTTTAATTCCCTCTGGTGGCTTGCTTATGAGTTTCACACCAACTTAGGAAGGTAAATGTTTAAAAGCAGTCGTTCTATGTTGTGCAATCCGAAAGTTGTCCCTGCCTCTTCTCTCGTATTGGTGGACGCCACTATCTTAGACCAACTCGCATTTGACTCGACAGTTACCAATCCAATCTCACTGAACGCCTCTTTGCTTGACTCTCTGAAATTCAATTTGTAAATAGTTCTGACTGCTTTCTTTTGAACTTCAAAACACTCTCTCAAAGTTGTATTTAGAACAACTACTGCCCCACAGTCTGAACCATAAGACAAATATGGATGTATCAGGCCAAAGTAGACCATTTTTAATACATCAATAGAACAACATTTTGCAAGGTTATGCCAAAAATCAATTCTAGAAGCAACCTTGGAGCAGATGATGTCAATGTGAAAGTCCCATGACAGTCCTCGATCAAGCTACATTCTAAGGAATTTAACGGATTCGGCCTCTTCCAAGACAACACCGTCTATAATTACCACGGGACGATACTCCCGTCCTTGCCGATGTCGAAGGCAAAAATTTATTAAGTTTGATTTTGAGCTGTGTTTTCAAATTGAGTCTTGAGAAATATTCGATACATGAATATTAAATGATTTCACATCAAGATCATTTTTTAGTTTTGATTTAATACAGAAAGTCGTGTCAGAATATTGAATCACCTTTCCATTCTGGATTGATGTATTCAACTTGTTGACATAAATAAGGAAGAGAACTGGCCCTAATATTAATCCCTGAGGGACACCATAGGGCATCTAAACCCTGTTAGGCAGAGCATTCGCAATCGTACAGCAAACCCCTAATACCACTAGTCCATAACTGGACCACTATAAATATGCTCATTACACGTTCTCTTCTCTCTAGGCCATCGAAAACATTATGAACAAGTCCAAAAACATTCGACAAAGTCCATCATCGTCTTCTGGTTGCTAAACTTGCCGGCTATGGTGTGCGGAGTCCCCTGCTCAGTTGGCTGGACAGCTACCTTACTGGAATTTTGATTGTCAAGTGTGATGGCCATACCTCGATGCCTTCCATGTTCTGCGTGGTGTACCTCAGGGATCTTACCTCGGGCCCCTGCTTTTCAACCTGTTTATTAATGATTTTGGAGCTATTAACTCAAGATTTTTTTATGTTTGCCGACGATATTAAAGTCTTCTGTGATCTCTCCACTCCGTTCGGTACAGCTGCCCTCCAGCAATCCCTAATAAATATTGTCAACTGGTGTCAAAACAACTCCATGGAGCTTAATGTTCAGAAATGTGTTACAGTTTCTTTCAAGCGTGGTGCAGGAGCCCTTCAACATAATTATACCTTATACGATTGTGTCCTGCGTAGGGTCGACAAAATAAGGGATTTAGGTGTAATAATGACTCCTTCACATAGTCCTTCGGAGCACATTGCACATGTTGCTTCAAGAGCTAGCTCTCTATTGGGTTTCATATTTAGATTTACAAGAAGCTTCAACTCATCTCAGTAGTCCATTGTTAGTCTTTTTAAATCTTTGGTGCGCCCAATCCTGGAGTATGGTTCCGTTATATGGTCCCCTTAGTAACTAAATCACAAGGAACAGCTACAACATGTTCAGAACCGTTTCATCAGGATGCTTGGTCCAAGACTGGGGTTCAGCTACCGCACTGCACCTGTCTCTGATGTCGAGAGTCATTTTGGCCCTCTCCCACTACTTCTTCGTCGCCACCACGCTGATCTTCTGTTCTTGTTCAAGCTTTTAAATGGCCTTGTTGACTGTCCAAAACTGCTCAGCTCCATTGACATTTGTGTTACAAGAGGTCTGCGCTCAATGGCAATCTTCCGCAGACGCCTCAATACCACCAACTATTCTCGCTTTAGCGGTATGTCTCGTCTCATGCGCGCAGGTGGGGTGGCTTCAACTCATCTGGATTTCTTCCACGATTCTGTGCCATCGTTCAAAAGGAAAGTGATTGCACTGTGTGACGTTACCTAATGCTGGGGCCGTCGACTCCCCTCATTATAGAGCCAGTGCCTCCTCTTCAGTTTCTGTTTTAAGTTCTCTTCGTTGTTGTTTATTGTATATTTATTTGTTATGGTATTTATAGCCTTTCTGTTGGTTATATCAATTGAAATAGTAGCTCTATTCACTGTTCACCTAATCTCTACTCTTGTTATTGTTACCTGATATTTCTATTATTGTTAGTATATATATATATATAGTTTATTTCTTAGTTGTTATAAAAACTGCAGCCCTATACACTGTTGACTCAATCCCACTCTAGTTTATCCTACTGTTATCTTAGATTCTTTACTGATGTTAGTCCTTTTTATATAGATTATTTACTGTTTTTCCTTCATAGCATTTAATTCATTGTTGTTATTTCTTATTTTAATAGCTCTCCTTAGGCTCTATGTTCTATGTCCTATTGCTATAAAGAGTTTACAAGCCTTACAATATCCAGTCTTGTACAGTTGGTGCCTGTGTTGTTTGCTGTTCATGCCTCCTTATTGTATGTTACTATTTACTCTCTGTCTTGTTAGCTTCTAAGAAAACTTTAGTAAATCTTGTCCATAGTTAAATTTTGTTATTTCTGTCTAAAATTGGCGTTACACGTTGAAATAAATAAATAAATAAGTTCAGTTACGGCATCGATGGTCCATTTGTTTTTCCTAGACCCGAACTGTTCAGGACAGAGAATTTTGAAGCAGTCAAGGCATTTTTCAAGCTGATTGAGGAAAGCTTTTTCAAAAATTTGCTAAGAACTGACAGGATGGAAATTAGACGATAGTTAGTTAAGGTGCAAAGATCGTATTTTTTATAGATTGGAGTCACAGTGGATATTTTCAGTGCGGACGGAAAGACACCAACGTGCCAAACGAGAGATTAATTTTGTGAGTGGTGTAAAAATATGCTTAAAGCACTTTTTGATTAACAAGATTCGATTAATGTAAAAAGACTTCTTTGGTTTGAGATCCTGCATGATACGGGCCACCTCTACCTCACTCAAAGGACGAAGGAACATGGACGAGGCCGCCGATCTAGTCAATAACCCCCCGCAGGGGATATTCTGATTCAAAGAACTGTCTGTTCCAGCAACAGTTCAAAACGATATCACTTAACGCAATTGCCACTTTTAATGGATCATCAATAATTTTATCATTAGTTTTGAGTTTCGGCATTGACAATTTAGAAGTATTTGTTGTTTTGTGTTTAGGTTAATTATATTCCAGGCGCTTTTGGAAATATTATCGGATTGTTTTAGTTGATTTTTAACGTCTCGTGTCTTGGAGTTTCTTATGGCTTTGCGGTAATTCTTTTTGAAATTTTGATAAAAGCGTTTGAAATCCTTATTTAAAATACATTGCAAGATAATATTTTAGTCTTTCACTTGGATCGAGTATGCCTTGAGTAATGCAGGTATTACTTTTATTCTCATACGTTTTTTTAAAATTTCTGAATGGACAAGTTAAAGTAAGCAGTGATTTAACAGTCGAAAAACCCATTGAAGGCATCCTCCACCCGCCCAAAGGAATCCAGAAATTCCCAATGATGTTTTCATTAGATCCTCCTTATAAAGCTCTATGTTTTCCGTCTTTAGATCCCGTTTTCTCGCAGTTTCACATTTTGGATTATGGTGTTATATTACGGCTTCGTCTGCGTAGTGGTCTGAGATGACCGCATCTATGACAGAAACAGAACAGTCTATGACTCTAGTAATGACGTTGTCGATGGCTGTACTCGACGAAGCGGTCACTCGAGTTGGCGAGTTCACGGATTAAATTAAGCCGAAAGAAGCGAGAATATCCCGTAGTCGCTGGTTCAGAGGGTTGGTGTGGTCAAACACATCGATGATGAAGTCACCGGTAATGATGAACATCAACTATTTTGAATTGAGAAAATTTAGTAAAGTTTCAAACTTTCCAAACAACTCTTGTTCCATACATTTGTAATAAGCCAATCAATCACTATAATATTTTCTGTGAAATTTGTATCAATTTTTGTTCCTTCCACCACAAAGTCTAGATCACAGCAGTAATCCACCCTGAAGGGTTGAAATTGCAATCGCGATTTGACAAAAAATGCCACACCAATTAGTGTGGTGAAAAATTGAAACCAATTTATAAATGTCATTTCTGAACATAAAGGCAGTCTCAGCCGTGAAGCCATGTTCAGAAACAAAAAATATGTCAGGGTGCAGGTCTTCTGCCATTAGCATTAGGTCACCAACTTTATTGGTGGCAGACTGCGCATTTTGATGCACGATGGAAACTGCACGAGTTAAATAATTTGGAATTCTGGGAAATTGATTTTGTTTTGCTTGTCGTTTTTTGTCTGGTTTTGTGAAATGATTGTACACCATTTCTGTTATCTTTATTTAGTTTTTTGATACTTTGGGAGAAGGCAGCCTTTTTGTTCCGTTTTGTCTGTGATAATGGCTTGATAGGCCAACTTGTCGCACCGGTGTGAGCGGTATTTCACTGCTTCCGCAAAGTATTCTTACAGAAGTGTGCAGGGATCAGATGTGGCTGGTGGCTGCAAAGTAGTCGGTAGCGATGCAGTTGGAGACTAAAGGGCTTGATCCGACTTCGGCTCATTATTTGAAGTCCTCTGGCTGTGACGGGTGGTTGGGACTTCGCTCGAAAAGTGGTAGAGACCATCTTTCGCAGGAACTCTATTAATTCAAATTAATAGAGGGCCAGCAGATGCTTGGAGGTCCTTTTTAGATGCATCCCATTTGTGTAAAAGCGCCTCTTCTGATGTTATTGAATTGTATCACCTCTGCCCCACGATGCCTTTCACACAATTCTTCTCTGTAGTTGTTAATCGGCGCAGTCTCTTGGTTTATTTTGTGTCTGGCTGGCAGGTCGTGTCTGTGAGGCAGGTGGAGACATCAACACTAGAGCTTCTCAGTTTTACACGTGATGCGGCGCTCGAGATGTCGGTATATATTGTACCGCTGAATCGAAGCAACGTCATTGGTGCCAGCCACGATGACGTAGCAGCTACCGGCCGTGGGTGAATCGTAAGATGTTGCTTCCAGTAACTTGGCTTCAGGTTTGCAGACACCTCCAACCATGGTCTCGCGGGTCACCATCCACCGCAAAATAACTGTCAAACCACGTGTATGGCTATTTCCTTCAATTATAATTGATGAAAAGGGAAGAGAGATTCTGTGTTTACCATTGCCTCTTCCCTTCTTTCTCGGTTCACCACTGTGATGAGCGACTGTAGCAGAGGCTTTCGGTGAACATTGTTTCTTTTTTAGGGTTTTCGGAAGTAGTTTTTTATTGCAATGCACGTCACTTAGTTCTTTCTGCTCTCTATCGCACACACCTTTCTTCCCCTTCTTTTTCAAGCATCGAATTGCGGTTTCAAGAACCGCATTCAGCAGCGGGGGCACCCCGCAACGTGTTCGCTACGAACACCTGATCAGTATACTGTATCAATCGAGTGACCGACTCAATTGAGTGGTCCAGTACATGTTTATATCGTTCATTGAGTTGCTGTATACTTTATTTTAAATTGCTGTTTTCAGTAAGCAGGTCGGCTACTCTTTTTACTGTTGTCCGATCCTCGGAATCAGCTAGTGGAGTTGAAGTACCGACTCGCGACCGACTGTAGGTAACTCGGCAGGAGGCGTCATCGGGACAACCTGTATCGGCACGCAAGCGATAGATGTGGGTGACCTAACATCATTTACCGGCAGTGATGGTACCACGTTGGTTTAACCGAAAGATGTTGAAGCCCCTGATGAGAGCCCTAGATCCGATTGGGGAACACTTGGTTGGAGATACAGCCAAAGTTCTCATGGTAACAGGTTTGGGGCCATGGTGTTTACTGCTAGATGATACAATTAGCGTTGCATGAGCACCAGTCCTCACCGTAGCTCCACACTTTCCACAGGCATCGCCAAGCTCTATGCCCATTCTTCAGACAATGGCTCTCTCTGAATTAGTATTTATTGTACAGGATGGGTGGTTTGCCATTCTTTGATTGATCAACTAAGAGTGTCATAATTTCAAATAAACAATTAAAATCTACAATTGATTAAATAGGTACAAAGCAATAAAATTTTAAAAATACAAATAATTTACAGAATTAAAAGGTTAAAAGATACATAAATACAATAAATAGTGGTTTCGATTATAATAGTTAATAAATAGAAACTTTCAACAAAACAGAACAGTAACAGATAAAATAACTTAATAAGAAATAACAAACAAGAATGACAAAATTTAATAGTTTTAATTGTTCACAAATTAAAAAACAAATATTCACACAAAAATAGTAATTCTCCACTGCAAAAATATGCTCCGGCTGATAGTAATCGAACCTTCGAACCTCGACGTCAAAGCACATCCTTAGTTACATCAAAAATTATGTCCTGAAAATGAGTTGCAAGACTAACCTTGTTAGTTGGAGGTTTGGAGGTTCATTTAGTACTCACGAAAAAGAATTACTTCAGTACACTATTAATGCGTTGAATCGATATATGCTCTATAAATAAGCACTTCAAAAATTGTAGCAGGCCAAAAGTTTATAAATAACTTAAAATTCATTTCAACTAAGGTGCTTTACAGACGGCTTGTGAACAAGATAGGCCCAGGCCTGTCAACCAATACAGTAAATAAATAAATAAATAAAAATGCCTTTATTTACAAGCGTTTTTCAGTACAGTTACAGTTTTTCAGAACAACTCAAGTCACTGAATGCCTGAATGCCTTAAAATATAAATAAAAAAAAACTAAACTAAACTTAATTTAAACAGGTACAATAAAATCTAGTGGCAAATTAAAAATAATGCAGTGGTTAAAAACTGTAACATTTCTTATTCTTAGATACTAATAGCTTAACTTAAGTTAATTGTCAACAATAAAAAAGTCTTTAAGTTTCCTTTTAATGTGGAACAACTGCATTCTTTTAGGCTAAGGGGGAGGTCGTTGTACAACTTAGGGCCGAAGTATGAGAAACTCCTTCTTCCGACTCCATATCTGACTCTACGAAAGTTTAGCAGATAGCCATGGCGGGTGCTACGTTACGAGACCTCCTCCCGGAAAAACAACCGCTCAAATTGGTAATGAAGCGTATAGCAGAGTTTTGAAATCTCTGAATGCGATCGACGTCACTCCGAGAGATGCTGTTACCGTAAGCAGGATAGCAATAGTAAATTACAAAAAAGATCATCTACTGCATAAGCTGAAGCTTAGCGAATTCCGGCAGCAGACTTCTGAATCTGTACAGGCCTCTTAATCTGCCAAGAGCACGCTGGATAGCATGACTGACGTGATCAGAGTAACTTTCTCTCTAGTTTTCTTTTTGCTTGAAAGCGGTCTAATTTTGACCGCTATCAAGCAAGATGCGCAGAATTTTGACCTGGTCACACACTGCCAAAAACTCACCATCAAGAGCGATCCCCACACCTCTATCCGTCAAGGCCTGTGTACTATTAACAACTCATAAGAGTACTACTTATTAAATACAAAGCAAAACGGTTATTACTGTAAGTTTAATTATTCCTTGTTAATGTTGTGTAAAGTAAGTTTTCTTAAGAAGTATCTACTTATTACCAGTTTTCCAATGCTGCAGGACCTCTTATCATTAGTCCTATGACGTAATAGACACGTGCTTTCCAACTTCTATATTTTTGTTATGATGTAACCGTAATTTGCTTAATTGAATTTTTCTGAGAAGTGTGAATGATCTCAGTCATGTAAAATCAATGTTCTTTTTTTAGATTTTTATTTTACTTACTTCATAAAATCTTTTAGCAAGGGATATGTTCCACTTTGGGATGATATTCCAATAAAATTATTCCAGGATACAATTTATTATCTAATAAAACCTGTGACATTTTATAAATGTCATTAATCATTCTAGAAAATTTTCTCGCATTTAAAATCCAAAAGTCACTTTAGTTTTTAAATCTAGTTCGCTAACATTTATGAGTAATTTTATACCCATATAATTGGTGCGGCTTCAAAGCACCTAATTCCATAGATCCTTATCACATACCACCTAATAAGCAAAATAATTGTCATTTAGCTGCTGTAAGATTGAGTACTGCGTGACGGACGATCCACAGTCCGTTTGAGTAAAGTCTTGTTACCAAATCTTGTTTCCCTACCATGCACACGGTTCATCATTACATATTGATGGAATAAATAATCTGGTTTTAAACATTCTGGCGGAACACTATAGATGCACACACATCACGGCAGACACGGCACAACAGTGAGAGAGAGAGAGAGAGAGAGAGAGAGAGAGAGAGAGAGAGAGAGAGAGAGAGAGAGAGGCAGACACGGCACAACTGAGAGAGAGAGAGAGAGAGAGAGAGAGAGAGAGAGAGAGAGAGAGAGAGAGGATCGATAACCAGACTGATATTTATCTAAAATACTATTCCTAGTAACATAATTACAAATTTGGTTATAAACTATTTTATCTAATATCTTACCTAATACACTTAATATGTTTATAGGCCTATAGTCTTTACATTCTGAAGAGAGAGAGAGAGAGAGAGAGAGAGAGAGAGAGAGAGAGAGAGAGAGAGAGAGAGAGAGGAGAGAGAGATACTTTGATACTTTCTTTATTTATCCTGCCATGGTTTAGACCAATGGTCCACTCCACCACCATGAGAGGCAACACATATTCATATGTAATACAATGTTTGAGCAGTAGCCTGATTTTACAAATTAAATTTTTTTATATCTATTATCTTATTCTATTTTATTATGTGTTATAAAACTCTTTTTCTACAACTATATTCTTATTTAAATCATATATATATGTATATATATATATATATATATATATATATATATATATATATATATCTAATTTTATCACTTAAATATACCCTACTTACAGTTAAGTTCTATATTTTACTATTTACTTTATATGTTTATTCAATACAAACATAATTTTTTTTTTTTTGTATGGTCTCAATTCTAAATTCCTATACATATAGGAAAAATTAATCTTACACAAGAAAGAATAATTTACACAGTATTGATGTACTATGAACTTATAATTCATATCTTTCTAAAAGTTTCATTTTGTATTTTCTTAACAAACCTGCATTGCTTTCCCTATCACTTTTCCGCAGTTCTCTTTCTAGTACATTCAATAATCTAATAGATGTCACTAAGAAGGACTTACTGTAGATAACAGTTCTATGAATCGGAATTTGTAAAGTTATTCCTGAAAAACGAGTATTTCTAACATGTACATCAGTCATTCTTTTGTATCTTTCAAACAAATACACTGGTTGTTCATTTTTAAGTACTTTAACTGCCAATTTCATTATATTTCAATTCCATCCGCTCCTTAATTTTCAATAAACCAAGGTCTTTATAATATGGTGTTACATGTTGATCCCACCTTAAATTATAGATATATCTTATGCATGCATTTTGCGCTTTCTGTAACTTATCAGTTAACTCATTATTTATGTCACAATAAGCTATATTTGCATAATCAAAAAAAGGTAATACTAGTGTTGTTACTAGAAGCTTCTTAATATAAATTGGAGGATTAAAGCTCAATTTTATAAATTTATACAAAACACTGGAATACCCTCCGAACAATATAATTTACTTGTATACGCCATGATAAATCATTAGACATTCTTAAACCTAAATTGACAATTGAGCTCTCTAAATTTAAATGTACATTGTTTATCATCAAAGGTGTCAAACTGTTAACATCAATGTGAGGTAGCAACCTTGAGGATCCAAACAATACCGGCTTACACTTTGTTATATTAAGCTGTAATCCATGATCTTTACACCATGTATGTAATGTACCCAAATCCGCATTCATACAGTTAACAGCATCATTTACATATTGAATATTAGGCCTACTGTTTAAATATAACTGAATATCATCTGCATACATCATATATTTACAAAATATAACAGAACTACCAATCTTATTAATGTATAAAGAAAAAAGCAAAGCAGAAAGTGTGGATCCCTGTGGAACACCTACAGAGTTATTCTTCCATTCTGAAAAATTTCCATTATTTGTTTTGATCCGCTGAAGTCTATTGGTCAAGTAATCTCGAAACCAATCAACCACAGCGGAACCAAAATTGTAAGATTCTAGAACAGACAATAATAAATTATGATTCACAGAGTCAAAGGCACGACTAAAATCAAGAAGCATTAATAATGTTATCTCTGTGTTATCAATAGCATGTCTGATATCGTCTGTTATTTTAACCAGTGCGGTTTGTGTACTGTAAAAGGATCGATAACCAGACTGATATTGATCTAAAATACTATTCCTAGTAACATAATTACAAATTTGGTTGTAAACTATTTTATCTAATATCTTACCTAATACACTTAATATGTTTATAGGCCTATAGTCTTTACATTCGGAAGAGAGAGAGAGAGAGAGAGAGAGAGAGAGAGAGAGAGAGAGAGAAGAGAGAGAGAGAGAGAGAGAGAGAGAGAGAGAGACGAGAGAGAGAGAGAGAGAGAGAGAGATTGAACTCTTGTAGCAGCGTTTACGGTTTACTCAATACCTGATTCTAGACTTGCTATTTTAAATCTTTTATGAATTATGTACGTGAAATTTAATATGGATTGTAAGAGAGCATTTTTGAGGTTTCCAACAAAATACGGTGACCCAGTGCCGTTAGCCTTATGCAAATAATTAAAAGCGCAATAATCTAATCTGACTGTGTTCAATACAATAATCCTGTGGAACGTACAGCATAAAACGCATTTCAAATTGGCCATATTTAAAGATAATTTTAGTTAAGTTAAAAGTTAAATTAAGTTAAAAAAGGTTCACTCCTGTAGCCTCTAAATTTGAAGAATTTTTCCATAAGAAATTAATAGAGGCATCTTACAGGGACTGAAACATTTGCTCACACAGGACACATATTTTCTGATGGTTGGGTTATTTGTAGGATTTGATTATACAATATGGTATGATATGAATTCAGGTAAAGTTTAATAATTTTCTAACCTAACAATGATTAGAGGATTAGTGAAATTTATACCATTAAACAAAAAATTATATTTTTTAATATAATTCACACCGATCTATTTTTTTTTTTTTTTTTTTTTATATATATATTTATTTTCCAACGGCAGCAGCCAATTTACAAATACAAGCATAGATAGTAGATACAGCGGAAAATAAAATTAATACGAACAGATGAAAAATCTACATAAAGTAACAAAATAGGTATTATACAAAATTTAATAATAAATACTTAGTATTCAAAGATGTAACAAGTTATAAATATCCAAAACATAACAAAAATAAAAATAAAGATTAACAACAACAAGAATGATTCAAGTATGGAGCGAACATAAATAAATTGTGCTAATAAATTAAAATATAATATATAACATCAAATAACAGTGAAATTAAATAAATACAACATATAATACAATGAACATGCACTTAACACAGATTAAAGCTAACTACTGTAGGTCTTAATCACTAGTCCCTCACAGAAAGAAGAGAGAAGGCCTGCCGGCGAACCTGGTGAAGTCCATCGAAGAACAGGTCACACCCAGACGCAACCTGATTTCCCAGGCGAATAAACCTTGCGGAAGGACTGTTGAAGTCGAAGTTGGTTGAGTGGTATCTTCGACCCAGCAGATCTCGAGATCTTGTGTTTGCCGGAACTCTGAGGTCGATTTCAGCTAGGAGATCTGGACAGTTCATGCGACCATTCACTATCTTCCAGAGAAGGACAACATCAGCCACGTCACGTCGCAGGGCAAGAGGTGACAAGTTCAGATTGCTGGACAGTTTCCTCCACAGGCACATCAAGATAGGCAAAACCAAGCCGGACACCAATCAAGCGAAGAAAACGCCTTTGTAGAGCCTCCAGTCTCGTCCTATTGCCAACAGTGTAAGGCGACCACACGGGACTTGCATATTCCACAAGCTGTCTCACAAGGGAACAATACAGAGAGCGAAGAGCAGAAGGGTTGTCGATGCCTCTGGAGAATCTTGCTATGAAACCAAGCATCTTGTTTGCTTTGCTACTGATGTGGTCTATATGTCCAGAAAATCCCATGTCGCTGGCAAATATAACGCCTAGGTCTTTTATACACTGGGACCGTGGAATGGATTGTACCAGAAATGGAGTACACGTATATGACTGGGGATTTGATGCGGTGATAAGTTATACAAGAGTACTTACTGGGATTTACAGACATGTTTATTCCTGACACACCAATCCTCAATTCCGGAAAGGCTATTTTGAATTTCTTGAGAGTCTTCTGGTGTAGGACACAGCGATGAAAATCTTCAGGTCGTCAGCAAATTGTAAGGCCTTTACAGTTAATTTGTCTAGTAGGTCATTGACAAAGAAGAGGCAAGGTCCCAGCAAAGAACCTTGTGGAACTCCTGAAGAAGGTGAGAACTGAGTGGAAGTGGCGGAACCAATCCTCACGACCAGAGAACGTTTTTGAAGATAACTAGAAATCCATGACAAAAGAGGTTCAGCCACTCCGTAACCCAGCAACTTAGACACAAGAATTGTGTGGTCGACCTTGTCGAAGGCTTTTGCCATATCGATGTAGGCTGTATCAACTTGGTAGTTCTTGCGAAAAGCAGACAAAACATATTCTTGAAAGAGCAGGAGGTTGGAGACAGTAGACTTGCCCTTCATAAAACCATGTTGGGAAGGATGGATTATTTTGGATAGAAAAAGGATTCAGTCTATCTGCCACGATACTTTCAAAAACTTTGCCAATTGCCGGCAGAATAGTGATTGGACGGTAGTTCCGTATGTCGCTGGGATCATTTGCTTTATGTAAAGGAATGATGAAGCCCAACTTTAAAGAGCTAGGGAAGATTTCCTTTGTCAAGTGATTCATTGAACAACACTGTGAGGGGTTCAGCTAAGAGAGATCGGCAGTGATGAAGCATAGATGGCGGTATATTGTCAATTTCCAGCTCCCTTTGTAGTGTCCAGATTCTTAAGCTTGCTGAGAACTTCTTCTGTTGAGGTTGTTATGACACAAAGAGAATCGAAGACGGGATAGCTAAAGCTAGGTGAAACTCGTAACGAGGGAGAGTAGACTGAGTTGAAATAACTGGAGAACAGCTGACAAATGCTTGTTGTGTCACTGGCTACTTCATCATTTAAATGCAGACTAGATGGCATATCAGGAGTATTTCTTTGAGCTTTAACTAGTCCCCAGAAAGCTCGTGGATTAGAAGATGTTTGATTGAACATTGGACAAATATCGAATGTGGCATTCACGAGACAGCGACCTACAAGCATCTCTCAGCCTCGAGAACTCATAATAATGGGCAAGATTGAAACTTCTCTTGAAACGTGCATGCGCAGCTTTCTTTTCGATAATGCATTTTTTTAGGTCATTATTAAACCACCTAGGGAAGCGTGAGATACCAAATTTCTTCAACGGACTTGCATTTTTGACGATTTTCTCTAAGGAACTTTCCAGAATGTCGAACTTTTCATCAACTGAGATCGGCTGGTGAATAAATTCCATATCTGCCTCCTGTAGGGCTGTAAAAGCAGCTGGGAGGTCACATTTCCCCAAGTTGTAGCCGCTGTAGCTGTTGTCACAAGTAGAGGGCATATAGCACTCAAGAGTAAGGGACAGAGGAGGATGATGAATTTCAGGTTTAATCAACCAATCATTAGCCCTGCTAACTTGCACCTCACTATCAGAATGAAAGTCCAAGTCCAATGTTACTCCTCTATGGTTTTTAGAGAGTGCAGAGAAGACATGTCACGGAGGTATTCGCTGCAATGTTGAGGGAGGCCAGATACAGGTAAATTGACATCGAAGTGAGGCAAGTTGAAGTCTCCAAAAATGACTGTCTTCTTTGGGAAATTTGCCAATTCGACTGTCTCAGTAACCACATCACAGAATTCACGGTAAACAGAAAGAGGACTTGAAGGGGGAATGTATACACAGGCCAGAAGAAGATCAAAAACCAAATCCTAATTTCACAAGGGCAAAGACGCTTTCGATGTTGAATCCAGAGTATAGTCGCTTAGACAAAAGCTTCATACGAACTGCAAGTAGGGTTCCTCCACCAGAACTTTTGTGACTTGTAGCAGCAGACCTATCACATCTATGAACAATGAAGTCAGTATCACCAACAACTTCGGAGTGTCGGGGATATCAGGAGAGAGATTTGTTTCACATAGTAGAATAACATCATCAAGGCATGCAGATAAACTATTTTTTAACTCAATAAGCTTCGAACGAAGACCATTTACATTTTGGCAGTAAACATTCAGAGAAACATGCTGCTGTTTACCGTTGGAATTTATTCGTTTTTTGGCACAATAGAAGGCGTTTCCATTCTTATATCTAATCGTTAGGGAAGTATCAGCAGTATCCTGTTTGGACTTTAAGGTGGCACGAAGAGTCTCCAGATGTCTTTTCTCTCTAGGAGTGCGGTCATGAGAGATTGATATTCTACGCATGCTATTAGGAACATCATTTTCCTTGAAGTTTTTGAAAATGTGAATAGCAGTGTCTTCAGAAGGCGTACAAAGCATGAGAGGACGATTTGTCCTTTTTTTCCCCAATCTAAAATGACGAACATCTGAATACTGAACATTAGATTTCAAATGAGCTAGAATATCCTGGACAAAAACGGCATCCGCAGTTTTTGAGATTGTGTTTGAATCGGGGATGTTATGTACAATAACATTTTTGGCACGTCGATTACGATCGTTGCATTCGGATAAAACATCTTCAAAAAGCTGATCACAACCCGCTACCTGTTTATCCTTGATAGTGCTTATTTCAGATTCAACATAGGCCAAGCGAGGCTCAAGTTCCAGCAATTTGGAGGTCACCATCCAGGTCTTGTTTTATAAGTTGTAGTCCTTCTGAGAGTTCTGTTTTAGTGGCAAGGGAAGACAACTTAGAGAGAATGGTATCCAGCTTGGCATCTATTGGGCTTGCCAGCGTCTTTTTACAGTCAGTTCTATGACAATACCATTTTGTATTGTTGTCGTTGCTAAATCGTTGGTATTCAGATTTAGACATTTTCACACATTCTCTGTGAAACCATCTCTCACACTCGGCATCACAGCACAAGCCTTCTTCTGTATCTAAGACTTCTTTTACGCAAACAGGACAGGAAGTAGACATAATATAAAGAATGTACTGCATTTTATATCTCAAAACTATACTTTGTGAAATGCAAACAACGAGAAAGCAAAACAGCTCACAAATCAGTAGCTACCCAGTTCACCACTGAAAGTGTGCTTTTTACATCACCTAAATTGAATAATGTTGAAATAATGACTGGCAACACTAAGCAATAATTTCAAAACATGAGTAAATTATGTATCATAAATGGAAAAGTAAGTTGATATTTGTCACGTTGACTGACAACTCACGAACTATGTTATAAAGCAGCGAGAAGCAACAAGGAACGAGATAATACACTCGTCAAACAACCATACTAAGCGAAGCGAATTAAAATATACAGGCTACATGCATAAATAACATGCCAGGCTCTTGGGATTCAGTTGATTGAATTTTAGTGTCTATGACTTGCTGAGTGATGATGACAGCTGGAGATCGTTTGCACTCTCAACGGTAAGTGAAATAGGGTTGAAAAATTAATTAAATTATGCAAAGATTAAACAATAGAATTTAAGAACTAATAGGTAGATGCACTCACTCTGGTTCAATTGATGATATAAATATAGTCTAAATACACCTGAGCACCAATAACAAAGCATAGACAGTAAAATAAATTGCACTAGTAAAATACGTTAGATTCAAACTACTATCCAAAGACCCTATTAATCTATTAAGTAAATCATGTTCTTAATTGTGCATTGTGGGAGTACACGTTCTATTCAAGATAACGTGTTTACCTTTATTTAAATTAGTGTACAAAAGTAACAAAATGTTATCACTATAACAAACTTTGACTATATTACTTTAATATATTTACATACACGAGTAATTATAAGTAAAAGTAATTAAATAAATCTTAAGCAAAAACTTAACAACCTACATTAATTCATATGCATATGACATAATACTTCTAACTATAACTACTCAATTTTGATTAAATATATAAAAACATTTGTAATATTAAAAATTATTAGATGGGTTTCGTCAGTATTTTTCCTCAATCTACAACTAAGTATGCTGTGTTTTTATGTATTAAATCTCTGTTATATTTTTGTAATACATTTAATGTTAGTCTGAGTGTTATAATCGTTCGAGTGCAGGCCAATGTGTGTGTGTGTGTGTGTGTGTGTGTGTGTGTGTGTGTGTGTGTGTGTGTGTGTGTGTGTGTGCGCGTGGTGTGTGTGCGTGTGCGTGAGTGGTGTGTGTAGTGTGTGTCCGTGGGTGTGAAGGTGTGATCCAAGTCTCTCTCTACTTATATTGCTTAATTTGTAATTAGTCTTTCTGATTGCTCCTTTTTAAGTAAGTTTTTTACATTACCTTTGTAAGTCGTCAAATTTTGTTTTCTACATAAGTTATATTCCTTTCAAATTTTAGACTTTTTATTAACTAAATTTACTCAGGTATTCCATGCTCTGACCTTGTATGGTTTATTTTAGAGGTTTAAATCTTATTTTTTTATTTTTTTATTACATTTTATTATTAATGTCAATTTATTCCCTTATTTTGATTTAAGATTGTTGAGTGTTATTGGTAGTGCAGACTGATGAGCTCGTTTCCCCACACACAGGCTCATGCCCATAATTTCCTATAAAGATATTTTTTATGTATTTTATTTACTCTGTATGTAAATTTTGGAAATAAATAAATAAATCAATCAATTAATTACTTCTATACGAGAATAATCGTGATATAGTATGATGCTTGAAATTTTATTGTTTTGTACTGGAACTCTTCAGCGATGGAAGTGCAGTTCATTCCATGTTTTAAAGAACTTGCAATGTGAAATTTTTATTTTAAAAGCTTTATAATATGTAAAGTAATTTATATACTTGTACAGGTTATCAACCTGCTCTATGTCCCATAACATCACATCAGATAGGGTCACTACTTTTACTTATGATCCGTTAAATTTGTTAATTAAAAATATCAAGTTTGAGGTTCAATACGTTATAACAACTTACCTACATGCAATACTTTGTGATCATGTGGCGTTTATTTGGTATTAACTTTGAAAATAATGAAAACATAATACATACGAGCTAATCAGCGTGAATAATGTTTTAATTAACAAAGCTTATCTCTGACGTTATGACGTCATCTCATGTGTCCCGTGTAGTTACAGATTTCTTCTATGGTATTCCGAGTAGATTATTGCCAACGAATTGTATAATTAAATATTGCAATTCGAATAACAATACAATAACGATGGTTTTTATTAAATATAGATATGTATTATGTAAATATATATAAATTACTGCGTTATTATTACCTATATAATAATATAAGAATAATAATTGGTAGAATCGTAACGAATGTACCAGGTTTGTAAAATAATAAGATAAAGAAACAAAGATGAGATATAAAGCTACTACTTACAAAGCTAGGAGAGGTTTTCCTTTCAAACCCCCAATTTAAACTAAAAGATACTTGAATATTTTATTCGTTCAGATTATTTTTCCTATACTAATAGATCACAATTTATTGTTTAATAACTACAGTACGTTTAATATGAATACCATCTCACAGGTGTTATAATAAACAATAAATACAAAACTACAGTACTAATAAACTGGACAATGTATTAAGTGTAAGCTGTAGGAATAGGAACGGATTAGTATGAATACTAAACAATACCTATTAAATTCATAAACTAGGGTATGAATTTCGTTAAAATCGTTACAAATCTTCCAACATTTATGCTAGTAAAAAACTAATTTCTAAGAGGTATTTTGAGACAAAAATATTGCATATAAGAAGAATTAATTAAACGTTTTAAACACAACTACTTGAACCTAATCGAGAAGTTCAATCACACTTTTTGATGAATCGATAATGGATTTAATTATTTTCATTATCCTAAGTCCCTAGTAAGGAGCGTCTCACTTCCTTGCCACACTTACACCACCAGAACTAAACGACTGGCATTGTTTGTAGATAAAACTCATGAACTGATTTTAGAGTAAAAGAGGTCTAAAGAGGCTATAGAAGTTGGGATATTCCAATAATTATCAAATCTTTAGTAATGATCATGCACGTAGACTTTATTTTCTGTGAGGAAAATGAAAGTGCAAAACTTTACGGCCAAACATTGTTGGAAGTACACAAAAAGAAGAATATATTTATAAAGTTTTAGCAAACGTAAGTTAAAATATTGATGTGTTCCTAAATGATAACAGAATGATTGGCTAAAGAGATAATATTGGTACGAATTAATAAAATATTTTAAAATCTAAACCTATAACTTAATGAACCAATAAAAATTAAAATCATTTTTTATTTTTTTCCTTAACTATTTGTCAAGGAAGTGTGTAAAACAACTGATTTGTAATTCTTGCTGTAATGCACCTCTGGTCTGTCTGAGTCACTTTATCGACAATGCTCTCACATCATGCCGAAAACAAGTACTTCGCTTGAGCATGCCAAAAAGCAATCACTTCACTTGAGCGCTCATAACTCGTATATTTGTCATAGTACAAAGTGATCTCACAAAATATGTCGTGACACATAGAATATTTATCTTTTACACGCGTACAAATTATCTATTGCCCCCCAAAAAATAGTTTGGCTTTGGTTTTATATATAAATCTGAATATATAGAAGAATGTAAAAAAAAATTTCTAATAATAAAAAGTTTGTTAATGTTTCATATGCTTAACGTAAAGTAAGAAAAAAGAATTGCCTACCTTAAAACATGGATTACAAAGTATTCAAAGGACTAATTATTAAGGTAGGCTAGATGTTCTGTATTAACAGAATCTACAGAAAGAAGGCATAAAATTAAAAAAAATAGACATTCCTTTAAGACATCCATTCCCCACAGTAAAAGAATAATTATTAATGGCGACAGTCACACCCGGCATATCACGGGACTTGTGCGGGAGTTGACCGACTCTGCGACCTCGATTGGCGGCGTGTGCATGCCTGGTGCCCGACTGCTGGACATCGTCAAGCTGAACCAGTCATCCCCTGGACCTGGACCTCGATGTGAGGTACTGATTGCCGGCACAAATGATTTGGCAGTCGGTGCCCAGAGAAATATATACCGCCACCTAGAAGGATATTGCTGCCCGACAAGCCGATGCCGAGTTCGTCATTGCCACCCTGCCGCACCGTTATGATCTGCACCCAGACCTTCCTGTCCACGATGAGACCGTCCTCGTCAACGCTTACATCGAGGAACTGGTTGCCCGATATAATACCAAAGTGCTACACTTGGGGGGGATCGGCCGAAAGTTCTTCACGAGGCACGGACAACATCTCACAATGAGGGGCAAGCGGCTGCTGATGATGATGATTGTGGGCTATGAGTGTGTGCGGCTAGGATGATTGTGAGGGTCGCATCGGAGAGACCTCTCAAGACTGCGGGTGCACCGGACCTGGCGATTCCAACAGTCTCCTCCTCTCCCACCATTAGCCAGGTGCCAGCTGCTGTCAACTCTCAGCACCAACACTCCGGAAGACTGCAGCACATTTCGTACGCTAAAGCTCTGAGGAAATACCCTGTGCAGAGGACAGTGGCGATAAGTCCGGATCTGCTGCGTCCGTGCCACAGGAAGTCAACGGAGCTCAGGCTGCTTCGATGTCGCCCAGAGGTGGGGTTCTTGCTGGTGCCACAGAGGCCTACGAGTACATATCGCCAACTATACGACAGACTGACTCGCAATCGACTTTTTTAGGGAGCCCACTTTTCGGCAAAGGGCTAAGTTAGCCAAATCAAATCGGTGCAAACAAAAAATACACAATAATGATTCATTACGACTGCTTCATCAAAATGCCCAATTAGCAACTAACAAATTAGAAAAACTTCAACTTTTGGCTGAAGAACTGAAAACAGATATTCTCGTTGTAACTGAAAACGGTTTTTAACAGTGAAAAATATTAGTCTGTGCAAAATTCAAAATTATAAATTGGCAAACTCATACTGCAGACAGGTCTCTAGGGGAGGCGGTATTGCAATTTTCTTAAAACTAAATTGTATCGTCACAAACTTTACAATCAAAGACACGTCTGAAAAACATTTTGAAGCAGTCGGGGTCAAACTTGAAAACAAACAAATCAAAATTAGTCGTCGTAGTCGGAATATACAGGTCTCCTGGAGGAAACGAAGAAGTTTTCTTTTATAGTTTAGAAGCTTTACTTACGGACCTGGGTATACAAAAAAATTACATTCTGATGGGTGATTTTAATGTTGATGCACTAAACAACAATCACCCATCTACCAAGCGTTTAGTCGATTTGCTAAGATCATTTGATCTTGAACTGTTGGTGAAATCTCCAACGAGAGTAACCATTAATACTCAATTGGCTATTGACAACACTATTACTAATATCTCTGATGTCGCAGTGACTGTGGTCAATACAGCAATCTCTGACCACTATGGCCAAGAGGCTATTATCAGAGGTAGACTATTCAAAAAAGAACCGAAAATTCCCAAAACAATAAGAGACACAAGGACTGGAAATATTGCTCTCCTCAACGCCTCCCTTTCTAAAGAAAAATGGGATTTTCTAAATTCGAT
The DNA here is from genome assembly GCF_021130785.1 of Homalodisca vitripennis. NCBI lineage: Eukaryota > Metazoa > Arthropoda > Insecta > Hemiptera > Cicadellidae > Homalodisca > Homalodisca vitripennis. The sequence continues at coordinate 45,715 of NW_025779036.1, read as the reverse complement.
ACAACCGATTGAACAGCAGTTTAAAACTTTTAATGAATATTTACATTTCCATTTCAACACCTGTTGTCCTACTAAAACAATTAAAATCGGTACAAAAAAGATGCAAAATACTTGGATTACAAAAGGCATCCTTGTTTCAAGGGAAAAACTTAAGTTTTTTTCAGAAATCAGTAGAACCACGACCAACGAACAATTTAAAGCCTTTTTTCGAGTTTACAAAAGAACCTATAGGTAAGTAATCATTGCTGCGAAAGCATATGATGTTTCTAAATTAATTCTTTTTGGGCGAAAATCCTCGATTTTTTGCATCTGTTGCTGATGCAACCTCGTTGGTGGTCATGTTGGTGTGAACCTCGTTCGTCACTTCCACAAGGAACCCCAGGTGTAGACAGATCCTGGCAACCTCGTTGGCGCTGCCTCCTGTATTAATAAAATATTAATATGTATTATTTATAAAATAATTCTAAAACATCCAAACAAAATTCTAATGACAGTAATTTGATGTCAATGTGGCTCATAAAAATGCTCAAAGCAACTGACCAAATTAATTAATCCATCGTTTCTAACAGGAGTCTTTCCCTCTCTCCTAAAATTGGCAAAAGTGCATCCAATTCATAAGAAAGATAATCCCAATTCAGTAAATAACCATCGGCCTGTCTCTATTTTGCCTGTATTGAGCAAAATATTCGAAAAACCCTTTTTGTCAAGAATGCTAAATTTTTTAAACAAACACAACCAACTTTCAGACGACCAATTTGGTTTCAGAAAGGGAAAGTCGACAATTGACGCTATAGTGAATCTTGTCGATATGGTTGTAGAGGGAATTGAAGATCATAATCACACATTAAGTGTATTTATTGACCTTTCAAAAGCATTTGACTGTGTTGACCACAAAACACTGCTTGACAAATTAGAATCCCACGGCATTCGAGGCGTGCCACTTTTATGAATTAGTTCATTCCCAAACCATAGAACACAGGTCGTCCAAATTTTCGAATAAAATTTCAAGACCTACTGCACTGAGATATGGAGTTCCCCAGGGATCAAAACTCAGTCCCATTCTTTTCCTGATACATTTTAATGACATTGAATCATCACTACTGCATGGAAAGCTTGTGCAGTACTTAAATGACACGACTCTCTGTTTTAGAGGAGGTACAAAACAAAATTTAGAAATACAGACCTTTGTTGACCTTAACAATTGTATCCAACATTTCAATAGCCTCAATCTTCAAATAAAATCATCAAAATCAAATTTCCTAAACTTTTTAATGCGCTCTATAGATATTGAAAGAGGTCCTGATGTTATGGTTGCAGATACATTATTGGAAGAAGTCTATTCTTCAAAGTTCCTTGGAATACACCTTGATCGAGGGTTGACATGGAAAAATCACATTGATTATATTTGTGCCAAATTATCCTCAGGAGTTTATGTCTTAAGACCTTTGGCAAAATACTGCCCAAATCAGGTACTGATTACGGCGTACCACGGGCTAATTTATCCCCACCTTTCGTATGGAATCGTTTTGTGGGGAGCCTGTGCAAACAACCATTTTATGAGAGTTTTCAAATTACAAAAAAAGCAATTCGCATTATCGCTAATTTAAACTTCAGAGAGTCATGCAGGACAGCGTTTAAACATTTTCAACTGTTAATTTTGCCATGTCTCTACATCTTAGAAACAACCTTATATTGTTTGTCTAAATGTGCCTTAACCAGAGGACGAGACATACATAAGTATAAGACAAGAGGCAGAGATAACTACCGTTCGGGAATGCACAGAACGGTGGTATATGAACATTTGCCTTCGCAGGCAGGTGTTCATTTTATAAACAGATTGCCAAACAAAATTAAAAATGCCTCAACGCCCAAGGTGTTAAAAACTCGTATCAAACTCTGCCTGGCGTCAAACGCTTTCTACAGTGTTGATGAGTTTCTGGCATTCAACTGGGAGACCACGCGATGAGGAAACTGACTCCAGCCCCGAAAATGGGCGTAATTGGCATGGAACGAATGGGGAGTGAATGTTTGAATGTTGAGAGTTTAAATGTGACCTTGATGTGCGATGAATGAAAAAAATTTAGACATGAAAATTGACGTTTGCTATGCAATGTATATTGTCAACTGCAATTAAACGATTTGATTTGATTTGATTAAAATGTGCTACGAACATTCATCGTAAATTTATTGTTAATTTATTTATTATGAGCTACTAAATTGTACTATATTACAATTAGTATAGGAATTCAACATATCTCAGTAAAACGATCTATACATCGCAATATGAAAAACAAGCTATTGAAAAATCCAAAACCAAATATGTTTTAGAGACCACGATCTCTTTATAATATTCATCCCCCTTATCCCTTTCATCCCTTTTATCATCCCATATTATAGGTGTCCTTTTGGGGCCACTGGTCTGTGCGAGGATCTTTTCAAACAGAATAAGCGTTGGAGTCGAATCAATTGGAACGGTGGAAAACAAGATTGAATCCGCGCCATCTCTAACTCAGATTTAAAGTCGCACGTTTAATACCGTTCGGCCTTCGGCACTCAAAGTAAACAAAAAGTTAAAATGGCGATCTAGTAGTAAGATAAATTACGGGCTGTTATCTATTTTACTTATTGTGAATTAGTTTATAAAACACACCTGATATGGACTATTGATATTGTCAACCAGTTGATTAGTTTAGTCGTTAAGTGTTTAAAGGAGCCTAAGCACGTGGTTATAATTCGTATAAGTATTTTACAATAACTTGTATGTACATATGGAATTATATAAAAGAAGGTTCCCAATCGCGTAGTTGTGGTCCTATCTTAAATATCTAAATCAACGTTATCACCCTTCAGAAATTGTATCACGTACAGCTAAGTTATAATGTTATGTCCTGTAGTTATAAATATTCTCCTTTTACTATTTATGTGAATGAATTATCATACATATGTGTGTGTGTATATATATATATATATATATATATATATATATATATATATATTATATATATATATATAGCTTGTACTTGGTAGCTGTGTTTGCCTTCAGTTTTGTCAAAAGCTGTTTAAAAAATTAGTTTTAGGTATTCCAAAACTTCTAAACAGTTCTGTTACATGTAAGTAATTGTGCTCATTTATACATGTACATATGCGTATGCGGTTTACTCTGTCGACAGCAATGTCACGGTTTTGCTAGATTCTAGTCGATGAGAGGGTGATGGGAAATGAAAGGTCTGAAGTTTGGGAAGGAAAGATAAAAAATGTGCTTCTCGGTACAATGGAGACAGTTTTAATAATCTTTTAATTCCAAGTACCAGAGGACTATAAGAAGTGATGACTCTTATCTTCTTCAATTACTAGATACTGCTTCTAAAGGTTCCTGGATTTTCCAGATAAAAGAAGAATGTTACTTGGAGAGTACACGTGTTAACATTTTTAAACGTCTTAAATAGCGGCAATTTTGCTATTTTTGTACAGTTTATAAATATAAATAAGTTCTAGGTGATTCATAATCTATAATACTCAAGTAATAGTATTGCTATCTTCCCGGTAACACTTATACATTTATTAAAAAGATATGTAACACGTTCCTTCGTTCTTTTTTACTATATACCAATGCAAAACCTCTCATTGCTTATAATTAACAATATTCTCCCGCTTTTTTACATATAGGATTTTGAACATTTATGAAACAATCTTCATTCGTTTTGAATAGAGGCAGATATAAATAAAAATACTTTTTAATCCTTTTAATGTAAAATGTTAATTTTTAACCTAAGAGGGGCTTCCCATTGTTGGATAAAACGGGCACAATGTTTTAAACACTTTTTATCTTTAAGAAAGAGCCGCAATGCGAACGCAAGTCACTCTATCAAAATTCATCTCAGTCTTTTGTCTGTGTCCATTTAAAAGAACACATTTGTAGAATGAATTATTTCCAATTTTCCCCTAAAATCTTTCTTGCTGGAATACAAATCACACAAGATATAAAAAATTATGACTCTCCATCTTCATAAAATAAATCTTTTGACCAATTTACGACTTGTTTAGGAAACCAATCCTTTAAAAAACCTCCTCTCGTTTGTTTTACACGGCGGACTGGGCTTCTTTCTTGAAACATACAAATTTAAGTCTTGTTGCTGTATGCCATATTAAATTTAATTTTTCATAGTTGTTAATAAATTATTCTTGTTATTCAAATATACTCGTAATTTTGTATGTTATTTTACTTGTAGTGTATTAAATTGTTATTGTTTCATTATTGATAGATAATTCTTTAGTAATATTTATTGATTTTCCATTAAAAAATATGGTTTTTAAAGTCGTATTGTCTAAACATAAAAGTTATAAGTAACTTTAGTATTTTTCATTAATCATTTTAAAAATTTAAAATTCGATGATATATGATGACTTTGTACAATTTATATAAATTTTAATTTTTGAAATCATTTAATCATGTTTAGATATATCACTGTGTGTACCAAAATATGTGTGGTAAATGTTTCATAATATTTGTTTACCTTCACTGAGCAACTATAGCGTATTTGTACACAACCGGGTTTGGTGACAAAACCGGTCAAACATTTTTGTTGCTCAGCAATGTTCTGAGACATTGTTATGAATGTAGCCTATGAGCCGAAGTATCTATTATGAGACAACAGCGTATTTGTACACAACCGGGTTTGGTGACAAACCGGTAAACATTTTCGTTGCTCAGCAATGTTCTGAGACATTGTTATGAATGTAGCCTATGAGCCGAAGTATCTATTGTGAGACAACAGCGTATTTGTACACAACCGGGTTTGGTGGACAAACCGGCGTCAACATTTAGTTGCTCATCAATGTTCTGGGGCATTATTGTAAATGTAAACCAAGAGCCAAAGTCTCTATTGTGAGACAACCAAGTAACTGGTGACGGGACGGGTTTCCGGGTTAGGTTACAAACCGGGCAACATTTTGAAGAAGCGTTGTATAAGGACCTTTCTCCAAACATAATAAGATAGTGCAATCAAAAATAATACTTTATATTATTAAAACAATTATTATTTAGAACATTTATTCTACAGAATAGTATTTGTATTAAACATATTGTATTAAGATGTAATGCATGCAAAATATTTTAACAATTTATTTTATATAAAAAAATATTTAATGACAGTAATTAATTAAAAATAATAAACTATTATTATAAACGTAACTAAAACTCAAAATTCACTAAAGAGGTTGTATTGATGTACAAAAATTAACTTTTATTCTAAACTAGACACTTGAACTCAGAATACCAAATCTTAGTCTTTTCAAACTATTTTCCTTCTCACGCAAAGTATGTACAATTGCATCTTAAGTTTGAATGAACATACATCATGCATGTCGTTCAAAGCTTATAACATGTGGATTGGAGAGAAAGTTTTTGCTCTTATACAGCATGTGACCACTATACAGGGTGATTCAAAACTAAACGGCAATCTCTTCGGGAGCTCTATTCTATAGCTAAAAAAACAAGTAAAAAGTTCATATAACCATATGCCCGGAAAACGCTTCGTTAGCGAGTTACGGCCTAGCGAAAGATTTCGCCCGGATTTCAGAACCCTTGGTGAAGTCAGGCCGTTATAAAAATGGTAAATGGTAGTTACAAAGATACAAATACGATTTTTTATTATGTTTTTATATCTGAAAAAATTTATTAAAATTCGTCCCAGAGCTGTAAATGCAATACTTTCAGAGATATCTTACGTAAAACACAAGAATTGGTGCAAAGAAATAAAACATTTTTGTGTTTAACGTAAGATTACTTCCATAAATGTTAAATAAAGGTAATTTTTTTTCTTAAACAGATTTGTAGAACATTTTAATTCTGAAAAAGATTCATGTGAATTACTTAGAAAAAAAATTAATAATAGGTATTGAAATTTAGCTTTATTTAAAAATAAAACAGACGCACAAAAAATGCATATTCTTATCTGCATAAAATATTAAACTAATGTTTAGGTTGTGAGTAACAGCTGATCATTTATTCAACACTTTTTATCGTCATATTTTCTTTGCAAAGTTGGCAATACCAGCTGATCAACAATTAAGTTCATGAAGTAATATTTGAATAACCTTTATGGAGGTTTTTGTATTGTGGCGTGTGAAGATTGTATTTTTGTGAGATCCTGTGATTATTTGGAAATATTTTATACAAGTGTATAAAATATTTTATTGAAATATTTATTTTAAAAAATATTTTATTAAATATTTATTTTTTAAAATATTTTAATTAAAATATTTATTTTTAAAATATTTAATTAAATATTTATTTTTAAAATATTTAATTAAATATTTATTTTTAAAATATTTAATTAAATATTTATTTTTAAAATATTTTATTAAATATTTTTATAAAAGTGTATGTAATTATCTTAGTAAATAATGGCAGATAATGTAAAATGGTATGTATTCGTTTGAAGAGTATACGGACATGATACTGATTTACGGGAAAGTTAACAAGAATGGTTTAGCTGCAGTTCAGGGAATATCGTGATACTTTTCCACATCGAAGAAGACCTGATCGCAAAACATTTGAAGCTGTGGAGAGACGACTTAGAGAAACTTGGTAGCTTTAAACCGAAGCGAACTAGATACTGGTCGTCAACGTAGCGCAAGGAACTATAATAATGAACAATGAATTGGTTAATTTGGCACAGTTGTTTGCAATAGATGTTGCAGATTTTTTATTTTGATTTGTGATAAATTGTATTTATAGTAGGCCCTAATGCAGGCGTGCTCTAGCTTTATAATGTTTTGTAAAAAATACTGAAACTCATGTTGGCCATATACTAGTAACAGGCCAACATTATTTCCATTTATTACATGTATTTTATATTTACCTTATTTATATGGAAATAAATAATTTATTCATACTTGTTGGCTGGGCTGGACTAATGCTATGAAAGTAATAATAGGCCTATATTATTGACTAGGCTAGGCTCTCAAACGAAAATAATAATAATAATACATTTATTGGCTAGGCTAGGCTGATATAACGAAAAAAATTATATTTTTAATTGGCTGGGCTAGACTCATTTTATGAACATAAAATAATATTTTTATTAGCTAGGCTGGGCTGATCTAGCGAAAATAGTAATATAGTTGTTTTGGCTCAGCTGAGCTGATCTTATGAAAATAATAATACTATTGATGGGCTGGTCTGATCTAACGAAAATAATAATATATTTATTAACTTGGATGGGCTGATCTTATGAAAATAATAATGTATTTATTGGCTAGGCTGGACTGATCTAACGAAAATAATAATATATTTTATTGTGTCGGCTGGGCTGATCCTATGAAAATTATAATATATGTATTTGCTGGGCTAGCCTGATCTAATCTAAATTATATTAATATATTTATTGGCTGGGCTTCGCTATTATGACCCGATTATGTTATGTTTTAACACATCTCAAAAAAAATATTCGTTAAAGTTTTTATTTATTAAGCCTTTGTGATATAAAAACTTTATTATATGATAAACGACACTTTTATTCCTTCATGTCAGTTTTCTTATATCACAGTTAAAATGGTCGTTTTTTACCCACATGAACCAAAAATATAGAGAAATAGAAGAAAAAAAAACGCTCCGGCTACTTTCTGGGAATTCATTTTGACTCGATATTAGAACTATAGGCTTATATGAGTTAAAGTGACAGAGTTATAGTACGCTTAATGTATATAAACTAAAAATAAAGAGGAATTTACAAGACGCCGGCAACTTTCTGGTGATTCCTGTTGATTAAATATTGAATCTTATGCACGCATGGTTAAGAACTATTATTGGTTCCACGTGCCTTGGAGTTGTTCTACCGCCATCATTGTTCCACTAGACATGGGTTCCACAGCCCTCTTTCACGACTTCCTCATTGGTACGTTGTATCTCACCACTTCGTCTTTCCATGATAGAGATGCCGCACTTTATAAAACGTTATTTTCCTAACTTGTATTTGGCGGAGAGTAGTCAATATGCGCGAGAGAGTTCCTTCTCTAATTACACAGGTATAAATTGCGCCGGCGCGATCACTTTTCTACCCAACCTTCTGTTAACCCCGAACTTATGTTTCCGTAAATAAGCGAGTCTACACTGTCTCTCAACACCCTCCGAGTGGTGAAAGACGCTGCAGCGTCTATTAAATCTCGTTCGCGAGTTGGCAGAGTCGCTCTAGCGTCTATTAACGCAAGCCTCTTTTGATCCGCTATTTCCGATGTTATACCGCGACTTAAACGCTATATATTAGGTATGGTTACCAGATTCCAAACTTTATTTTGATATACTATTTAGATATGCTGGCACTAATGGAACCCTTTCAAACGGTTCATCCACCAACTGTACTACCTCCTGGACGAATTGAAGATCTTCCCCACGGGATTGCTCATGTATCAGACTTTGTGCAGTGTGTGGACACACCAAAAAAGGGGGCAAAAGTCACTTCTGGTGCCCAGCTTGTAATTTTGGGATTCATAGGGAGTGTTTCCCCTTACTTGGAACATTACTGGAGGCCTCTCAAACCAGGAAGAATGAGGTTGGCTCTGATACTGACTAAAATGCTCTAAAAACGTGTACATAAAAGTTTCGATCAGCAACTAGTGTATTGTTTTTATGAATAATACATATAAACTATACATATTTTTGTTCAGAATTAAATTTTAAACAAAATGGCTATTTTGGATTTATGTTAAAAACATTAAATTTAGGAACATTTACTCAGCCTAACATAAAACAACAAAATTTGAATATTTATTTTTGGAATTCAACCCATTTGTTTTTTACACCAATCCAAGGTAAGTGTTTCATATTATTACCATTCTACTCTGTGTTATGTAGTTTAAATTGATATATGATATGTCGTACCTATATAATTCACAGTAATTTATATAGATTTTCTTTTGCGAACATACTAAACCAGTAAAAATGTCCCGCCACTTGGAGAAAAAAGTACCGCCACTCGAAGGGTTAATCGTTCATCATGTTCTATTTCAAAGGTAGATTTGACCGATAATCAAAATATTAAGTGACCTGGAACTGGCAATCGACATTATAATGTCGATCTAACATGCACCCATTTTGTCGGTTTACACAGTACATAAGTCAACACTACCACCACTGCTTGTATATTATTTCAAACATAACGAATTGCTGATTTCAGTAGCGAAATTTGTTTTACTAACACTGATGTCACAGTGACGTCATAACATTTCCAGAACAATCTTTATCATCTGGCCATTTTGAAGCAGGTATCTTAGTCACACAAGCTAATTATTTCGTGAGATTGTGTTAATTACTTATAAATATAAATATTTACTATGCAAATTTTTAAATCGATATGTACTGTCTTTTTTAGTAATTTCATGGTTTTATATGAGATATTTTTTAACTAGTAAGCGTTGATCAATATGGGCTTTTATGCAGTGTAGTTAAAAGTATTTCGGAGCTACAGTATTAGTGATATAGTATCATGGATGTGGTTTATCATGTTGGTTTGTAGCTTTATTTGACGCTCTAATTTAAATATTGTCCCAAACCTTTGCTGAATTTTTACATTAGAGAACTTGTTAACTTGTCAGACTGAACAACGTAAGGCTTGGCAGTGACACCTAGGTTTCACTTTATGCTTCGTTGAACGCGGGGGGAGGATATAGTAGGGTGGTACTGTACCCAAATGTGAAAGTCAGATCGGTCAGCCGCAGACACAACTTACAGTTGGAGGAATTTAGCTGCGCTCGTAGGGTTCAAATACTACCCTTTCAACAAATAAACGCTGCCTGTGTGGTGGGTTACGTTTACGTGCTAGCCGCTGAGATGAAGGCGCAACAATCTCTTTAACGACTTTAAACTCACGATTTCGATTTGCAGATTAGTATTGACGAATACGTCATTTTCAAAAACACGTTAAGCAACACTATAACAACTGGAAAACAAGGATGAGTCCTATTATTGCCATTATTTGGTATTCTCTCATTATTTAATTCCACCACAATCAGCACTGTCACAAAACAGACTGATTTTAGCGAGTGTGATGAGTTATTTGGGCCAATACGATTCCTGAAAGGAGGGTTTTACCCATGAGTCACAGGAAATGTTTTCGGGACGCAGCGCATAATGCTATCTCTCCACTCCTCCCGGAAATCACCACACACTCAAGGTCACGCACACAGCTAAAGTCTTTGAACTGCAATCTCCGCCGAACTGCTCCCAAAACACAGGTAGTCCCGAGTGACCAAGGCGTAGCCCCCCCCACCACCACCAAGTCCTCAGCATGGCCCTTTCCGGTCACCTACCGGCACTACTACAACCAAAAGACTTTCGCATGCTGATAGAGCAGCCAGTTCATTGCTGGCTAGGCTGACCCGGGCCCCTGTACTATCCGACAGCCTGGGAAGTGTAAGAAATCCCCAGAGCTGTAAGCTGTACCCTCTGCCCAATAAAGATGTCCAACGAGCCTGAGCTACGCCCTAAGTTCGACCGTATTGTTTGGTGTAGGTAGCCGGGCTATTTCGATTAAGCCAGAACATGGAACTTTGAAACGGATGCGCGTAAAGTGCGCTCCGCTATTTTATTCGCATCTTACGACAAACAGGGATACTGCGGTCTACTCTAACCTGGAGACAGGGTTGTAATAGTAATAATAATAATTCTGTTATGCGATAGGACAATGTACATTGTATTGCAAACAATGTTTTACTATGTATCAGATACCTTTTTTACAGTCTATAAAAATAATAAACCCTTATTAAATTGCAATATACGTAATATTAACATTCACTCATTTGCCTATTATTATAGGATGCGGATTGCATGTAAATGTGTAATCGTCCCAGCGGCGCGCCGGAAATTCACCAACAGAATAAAACTCACCCGACTCCAAAAGGCGCTTAAAACAAGATTTAAATTGAATTAGGTTTGGAATATTTTCAACGTTTTAGGAAGCCCATTGATTAATCTTTTACGAGCTGTGCAGAAGCTGATCTATGTTAACGTAATTGATAGTTGCTCCTATCCCGTTTCTTGTCATTGTGGACCTCTTTTTACACTTTGAGAAGCAGTTACTCGTGAATATAGAGCTATGGACAGTCTGTAGTCAGAGTTACCTGAAAGCATTTCTACACGGCTCTCTTAAACCTAGTCTTAACATTAATGTAATGGATTTTTTTTAAAGGTTAAACATACCTAATCATTGTTGTTAGAAACATCTTCTTCAGAAGCAAATTCTTTATGACAAATGAGGGCAAATAATGTAAAAAAGAGTTTTGAAAGAATAAGTAATGCGTGCTTGCATGATGTTATCTTTGAGCACAGTTTGTCAGTATAGTAACTTCAGGTCAAACCTTTATCAAGGTGCATCTTCAAGAATGCACTGGATTCTGTCATTTAAATAAGTACATCGTCCACAAATACACAAGGTTTTGCTATGCTTTCATATTGGTTAAGAAAGGATGTAAAAACAATTAAATTTATTCTTTCGTTTTCAGTTTCATTTCAGAAAAGAACTGAAACAAGCGTTCTGTTCTAAAAAGATTTAATCAAATCTTGAGATGTTTTTGAGAACATACATAGAGTCGTGTCATCAGCATATTGGATTATTTGTCCATTTTGGCCTGAGGATTTTAGGTAGTTTACGTGTATTAGAAACAAGACTGGCCCGAGGATAAATCTCTGAGGAACACCATAAGGCATACTAACTTTATTTAATATGACATCAGCGATCTGAGCAGACTAGTTTCTGTCTTTGAGATGAAAGTAGAGCCATCTATTCGGCAGATCACATATACCATGCGATTCCAACTCCACTGAAAACAGAGTCCAAAAATTGTGTAACTGGATATATAGTGAAATCTTTCTTCATAAATCCAAATTGTTCCAACTCTAAAATGTTCGAGTTTCCAAAAAATTCAAAATCAGTATTTCCAGAAAACCCTTTTCGTCAACTCTACTGAAAACTAGAGGTATTGAAATAGGACGATAGTTGCTTGGCTGCCATATATAGTACTTTTCAAAGATTGGAATAACTTGGAACGAGCGGATTTAAAACGGATGGAAAAATTGATTTAAAAAAATATGATTTGATAATTAAGTTAGTGGTGTTAAAATATGCTTGAAAAGCTATCACATGGAATTGTACCATTGATGTCAAAATATTTGTTCGTATCCAGTGAATGTACAACATGAGCCACCTCCACCTCGCTAACAGGAGACTGCATCATTACAGACACCGGGCTACCTTTAAATGTGGCATAATAACCCATGGAAAATAAATGGTTTTAAAAAGTATACGTTTGTTTTATATTGCAGTTGATCTTATAAACCTTCACAGGTTTTATAACCTTCCTGTAAATTCGTTTTATTAATTTTAAAATCTTATTATTATTTTTAATAATAACAAGTGATAGAACCTTAAATTTTATCTGGATACAGGTATACCGTGAGTGATCAGTGATCCATGTATGGTTTTTATAATTCTCTGATCCTTCTGAAAGGGCAAAATATTTAAAATTAAAATTCAATCAATCATTAAAAGATTTATATTGTTTATCAGTAAATTCAATATTATTCTCTTTTTTTCATTTTTAACCATTTTTATTACAATATACTGATATGGGTAATAAGAACATCGGTTAATAAAGACTTCCTGCGTAAAATGATCATAGACATGTGGCACGCATGAAATTAACTGTTTGCAATGTTTGTAATTACATTATTGATGCCTGGGCTTTTAGATACAGTTACTCTTATAGTTCACTAACCAATTCGGATAAAAACAATCAAGAATATTGGTGTCATTCAATAAATAGAAATCGTTCACGATAAATAGAAATCGATCAAAAATATTTTTAAGTTTGTTTAGAAGACAAAACTTTTACAAAAAATTCGACTTTGTAAAAAAGGTGGTATAAAAAATCCTAGAGATCTGTACAGTTCATCGACAATGATTTTTTTCCAAGAGATCCTGAGTTCACTATATACTTTAATATAATTTAATTCTGAGGCATAATTTATTTTTAAAGATTTAATCTAACATCTTACTTTGGAAATATTACTAAATATCGAAAAATGTTCAAGGTTTGATTAAAAGTTGCTGCCAGTGACTAATTTTCTATTTTAAAGAAATTAGTGTTCCAGAACTCTAACCACGTTCTAAAACGAAAAAATAATCATATTTGTTCTTGTTAAACAAAGTTATTAGCTCATGGACCATATAGGTAGCATTTTTAACGTTTTAAGAAAATCTTGAATTGCCAACAACGTTTTTGATTTTCTTTTTAAAATTAGTTATCTGTTTCCGGTTATGTTAAATGTCATGGCAAGTAGTATACTTTGGCCGTTCCTGGGACAAAGCACCTGAGACCGGTTCTGGGACAAACCGTGTGAGACCGAATCTGGGACAGAATTTTTAGAGAGCGGCTAAGAGTGTGAGTATGGGTAGTCAGAACCGCGCCGCGCGAATCACCACGCATGTCATCGCTGTCCCGTCACCGCGCAGACACCACGCGTGTGTTTATTTACCACAATTGTGAGTATGTATGTGTTTGTGATTTATTGATCAGATCTAAATAGACGATGTTGTTTACATGGTTGTTCTGGAGCAGTTGGTTGTTTTCGTCTACAAGTGTGATTGTGATCTGTTGAATCTTTCGTAAACCGCTCCGAAGAGGTATGTAGTGTTTTTCTTGAGGTGATTGAGATATTAAATATTAAACTGTATTAAATATTAAACTGTGTACTTTTATATATAAGATCAAATAACTCTGTAATCGTAGTTTTAAACGGTGTATCCATTGCAAACAAGTCTAGGCTCATTGTAAAAAATTGTAACTGTCTTATCTTATCTTATATTATGTATTGTTCGCCTCCCCCACATCAAGACACGCCACAAACACTGCAAAGCTGCACGTCAACCTTAATTGTACAGTATACTGAACTGAACTCAAATATGTTATATTTATTATGTATTGAAAATTTGTTAACTAGCCACAATTACTGGTAACAGTGGTTAGTATTATTCCATTATTGCAATGTCTTGTAAATTTGAATTATTGTGGAATAAACTTCATTATATCATTATATATCATCATATTTTGTAGCCGTTTGGTACATTAGGGGAAAAGGAGTAGAGGATTGCTGTCTCCAAATGTTTGTGAGAGTGAACATCATGATTGACAAGACTGTTGTTGACAATATTGCAGTGTATCTCGATGACATCAACGGCTCTGAGATTCGGTGGATTCGATGCAATTACATTTTCATTTGAGTTGAAGTAAGACGATTCTTTTTGTAAGTTTGTTGCATCAGATTTTTCAAAACCTAAGAGATCACTAACGGTTTTATCCAAGTATAATTTAATTGGAGAATTAATTGATATTTTGTCACCATCTTTAAAGATCTTGAAATCGTCAGAATTTATACTAAGATTCAACGACTGTATGTAATCTCTGAAACTCTTTTCAAGTTTTTCAATGGTCCAGTAACCACATTGAAGTATCAGTGGTTTCGGAATGAAATGTATTTCCAAGTCCCAAAAATAGACTTTTGCATGTTGCAAAAAGTTGTATATGTTGTTCTCAGAGTAAAATCCAACAAGAGCCATATAATACTCTGCGTTTGGATCCAAGTGGATGGGGTGTTCTAGATGGAGAGTCAGTACAGACTCAGTTCCAGTTAGTTTGAGTAATGGCATGGTTGCAGTTTTTTATATACTTATAATTCTATACAAGTTTTAGATGAAGTTACTACCATAATGGAAGTCTTCAAAACCTCTTTCCATATATTTTTTATTTCGTTGTTGAATTTTTTCTGCATGCTGTATCTCTTGCCTTCTAATTCACTCAATTGAACTTTGACAACCACATCATATGGCTCAACTGCTTTGCTCACTTGACCAATTCTCTGGTGGTTTTTCAGTAGGAAGCTGCCCCATATCTTTTCACCATTTACGGTACTAGTGGGGACAATCTCGATCGCATTTATTATTTTTTCCGATTTTACCAAATGCGATTCCAATAATTTCTTGACTTCGGATAAATCTTGTGAGACTTTTGATACATCACTTGCAAGCTCAATTATCTCGTCAGGAGAAGGGTCTGAGATTTTCATCGTACCAAATACCAAACTGCTTGTCGTTGGATTTTGGAAGGTATCGGGCTCCTAGAGAACCAAGTGTTACTACTTTAGAATCCATCAACTGTTTCATTGATTGCTCTTGAGGTTGTACTTCTGGCTCATCATCGTAATCTACATCCTCAAACGTTGGACGATCTGATGCTTGAGGCTGAAATCTTACCAACTGTTTCATACGGTTTTGACTACGTATCTTTTGTGTTTCCAATTCTCTATGTTGTTGTTCCCTAATGGCTCTGGTGATTGGTTCGTACTTTTTCTCATTTTCACGAACATCTTCTAACTCTTTGAAATGGGTTCTGAGCAAACTCACTTTGTAATTTCCGGTTTAACTCATCCAACTTTCTAGCTTTAGAAACAGTGAGCGGTCGATCATGTGTTATTGATATGTTACGATTGGCAGACGTCTCATTAGCATTTGATGATATAGTATTTTTGTTTGAGAAGTTTTTTAATTCATAATGTTCAGCACGTTTAAACTTTGCAGACAAGACACTCTGAATTTTTTCAAGTCGCCTTGCTTCTTTTGCATCTAGTTTATTCGCCATGTTGTATACTTATAGTAATAGATACAGAGTTATTCTTCAAATCTTTCAAGTCACGTTTACACTAGAACGTCAAATTACGTTTAGAGAACGTCAAATTACGTTTAGAGAACGTCAAATTACGTTTAGAGAACGTCAAATTACGTTTACAGAACGTCAAATTACGTTTACAGAACGTCAAATTACGTTTAGAGAACGTCAAATTACGTTTACAGAACGTCAAATTACGTTTACAGAACGTCAAATTACGTTTACAGAACGTCAAATTACGTTTACAGAACGTCAAATTACGTTTACAGAACGTCAAATTACGTTTACAGAACGTCAAATTACGTTTACAGAACGTCAAATTACGTTTACAGAACGTCAAATTACGTTTAGAGAACGTCAAATTACGTTTAGAGAACGTCAAATTACGTTTAGAGAACGTCAAATTACGTTTACAGAACGTCAAATTACGTTTACAGAACGTCAAATTACGTTTAGAGAACGTCAAATTACGTTTAGAGAACGTCAAATTACGTTTACAGAACGTCAAATTACGTTTACAGAACGTCAAATTACGTTTAGAGAACGTCAAATTACGTTTATACTAGAACGTCAAATTAAGTTTGCTGTAACGTTGTACAACGAAGTATTATTCAACACTTAGTTTCCTTTTTAAATTGCACATGTATTTCCTTTTTTGTGGTTTAACTGTTGTTGTTGTATTAATAGATATGAATCCATGAGGTGTTTTCCAGCACTCAAAACAGAGAGTCTCAAATTGGTTGAAAGTCATGTCAGAACCTACAAAGTCCTGGAACACTCTCTTTGTATAGTACTTGTTCATTGTAAACAGACACAACAGATTAACATTGTTTCGTATGACCTGCATACAACCCGACCATAGCTCTGACTCAGGTAGACACAAGAAATCCCTTTATGACGTCCTCTAATGAAATAGTCTTTGATTTTAGTTTGCTCTTCTAGGAGGCAGTCATCGAATACCACAAGTGAGTTTGGTTTGCATTCATCGATAGAAATGAGATCTTGACAGGACGAATAGAAAAACGCTATGTGTCTTCTAAGGTTTTTTTCTAATCTACTGTATTGTTCACGCAGATCTACATATGCAGGTTGTTCTATTGAACGATTAAACACGTATAGATTCTTGAACGGAACTCCATCTTTGTTGTAAATGAAATTCAATAACAAGTTCGTTTTACCACTCCCAGACGGTCCTACAATAAGACACCGTAACGGTCTAGGTAAAAATTGGTCTTCGAATTTCTCTTTGCAATACACTTGAATTTCCATAGTATGTTCTCTTACATACATTTACAATTTAACAGTTTTCGTATATTCTATGATGACCTCATGCTAGGGTTCGGATATTGTCTTCGAGTACGAAACGCTTGTCGTCCTTTGATGAAAGTACCACTTTATGGTGTTCTACGCTGTAGAGATTGTGTGCTTGACTCCGAATTGTATTCATCGTTTTGTAGTGCTCGATGTTACTAAACAAACAGTCTTTATAGTTGCTAAAGGTAATTTCATTTTCAACTACAGCTTTTTTCACGCCCTTAGACCTCTTTATGAAATGGTCGTCTTCTATATTGCTCGCATACATCTTGGATCGTAGTCCTACAAACTCTCGCATGATTCGACCATTAAGTTCATCTTTCATTTTACCCAGAACTTTTTTGTTTACGTGGGGAAGCCCATATTGGTTGGGATTGGGGTAGTCACTTGTATTAAATAATCCAATTAAATGTATCATGTCTTCATAGAAGTTTTTCGTTTTGATGTCATATATCAGGGAATCGGTATCGGTGTACACCTTTTTTATGTTAGATCCATACTTCTCTTTCATTACATTGTAGTGGAAATCATACATCAGTGTCTTTGATATGTCTAGAATACTCATACCTACGTAAATAGGTTTATTTAACAAAAGTTTTTTCTTACTAAAATGTACAGCAACTAGGTTTTCTGTAAAGATGGTTCGACTCTTAAAGTTCGGTTTGCTAACCCATCTTTCCACTAATTTGGACTTAGTACCCAAACGAATGTCCACACGATTTCTCATATTTTCCATAATTTTTCCAAACACTGAGTTGTTCATTAGTTTGAAAAAGTCTTTCTCAAAATCATTTTTCGCCTTTGTACGCTCCATGGTATTCAGATTAATGTACGGTTGCAACCAATTGCTTTGACCGAAACTAAGAACTCTATGAACATGTTTTAGTTTCATACCCAGACTCAAATAAAGCTTTAAATTTTTGTAGTGTACAACATACTTTTCTTTGCTGTAGAGAGTTGTCAGAAGCTTTGCCATTTTCGATCCTGGTGGGACTCTACGTTCTGGAGTGAGAGGTAGATCAGAGTGTACGTCGTGTAGTTCTTCAGGATATTCCAAATTAACTTCTAATATGTAGCCTGTGGGTGAATCGTCACTAACTTTCATTACATCGATGTCTGTACTGCTCCACTGAAAGTTTGCATATGGTAGTTTTACAGACATTGCCCACCCATACAGGTTGTTTGCATCCAAGTACATGAGGTAATTGTTTGGTTTCGATTTGTCGTAGTCTTTCATGTAGGGATTGTTTGCCTTCGCATATCGATGAGAACACTGTGAAATACCACTACGAATACCCTTTTCAACCATGAGTACCATATCGATGTCAGTCAATAGGGACAGTTCGACTTTTGTAATTTTTAGCATTGCGTTCCAAGCCAACCCAGGTGCTGTGAAATACCATGCAGGATCTAATTTGTATGTATTGAGACATACATCCCTGAAGTTTTCCATAACATCTTCAAGCAGCAAGACATCGGTTTCGTTATATAGCATTGTATATTCTTTCATGTTCTGAATGTTAAAGGTGGTCCACACATCGCACGCATGTTTGTAATCTTCATTTGTTATGTGTTGTTTATTCAGTCTATTGTAAAATTCTTCTTGACTAGGTAGTGATGTTTCACTATATTTTTCTATACTGTCCATGTAGTCGTAAGGGTACACTCCTTTTCGTAGCAATAAATTGAGGTCCTTACCACTCTAATATGTTGAGATGTGTTTGAATTGAGATCTAGTCAGATTCTTTGCCAACCTATCGAGACTTTGTGACATGAACTTGAATGAATCGATGAATCGTAGTTCAATTCCACCTTCCACACTGACCGTAAAGGAAATGTACCGCTCCTCGTTGTTGGATATCAATGATATGCGATTTTCGAACTTACCAAACTCTTTAATGAATAGGTGAGTGTCGTAACCTGCTAAATTATGAATGAAAACAGGAATGAACCTAGGTTTTTTGAAATTGATGTTACACTTGTTGTGAGCTGCTCCTCTAAACAAACCCGTCAAATGGTTATGGTCTCTAACACGATCATCATCACCAAGATAATTTCCACATATATGACACGTAGTTGTAGATTCAAACATTTCCTGTTGCTCTTTTGTCATCAACTGCATGGTGACTATTGCTTCACTCTTGTAAAGTTCATTAATCCTTATCGACTCCTCAATCAATGATTTTACAAATACATGTGCAGCATCGTCTCCAAAGTATTTAATCGGTGGTTTGGAAAAGCCGTCCTCTGACACCCCATACATACAGAAGGAAATGGCATTATGTTTCTGATATTTAATAGTGAACGACTGATGATTACCATTACAATCCACTTTACACGGTTGACATGTTGAAATAGGTGCTAGACAGCATTCAAAGTCTGCGTAATACACAAAGGGCACTCTCGTTGAGCAATTGAAATCTTTAAATCTAATTACAGTTCCTGGCTCTGGTAGTTCCAATTTCACAGCATCGTGTGTGTTACAGTCTTCTCTATGCTTGATGAGTAAATCCTCTCTCGTAAAGTGTTGCAAACACCTATTGCATATCCACATCTTATGTCCATTTCGTGAGATCTGTGAACTAACCAAACGGGACATATCTTTGATCCAGCAGTAGTGAGTGTTTGTTTTTTTCTCTGATAAACAGTAGATTAACATGTTTTTCCATCTCGTTATCAGTTATTCTCAGCGGGAATATATCGAACTTGTCATCATAAGCATAGACATTAACAGAAATTCCACTACGTCTTTCAAACTTTGCTATATCATCAAGTTTCATGGGGCATTCGCAAGTTTCTAGTGCATGAAGCAGCTCTCGTTTGAAAGGTTCGTAATTGCTGATTCTTTCTGGATGAACCTTAACTGGATGTAAAGCTGCCAGAATAGACCACATAAAACATTTATTTCTGATCTTCGTTTTTTACATTAATAACAGCCTTTTTGGATTGAATCTGTTTTGGTAGAACCACATAGCTGGATCCGTGAAAAGGAACGTATCGGTTGACTCTGATCTCCAAGTCTTTCACACTTTTTAGTGACCATTGAGAACCGTTTGCCTCAAACTCCTCCATCTCAACCAACATCTTAAGTTTTGCTGAGTTATAATAGTCAGACAGAGACGTTGTCGAGTAAAGAATTTCATTTTTTGTTTTAAAGTTCATGACTTGAGTCACCTCCACATCGTTTATTATTTTCTTGAATTCAGCATGATAAACCATGTTTACCTTAAGATTTTTTTCTTTTACAGCTTCCTGAAGTTTTTCAACAACGAGTGGTTTGCATATCTCAAGAAACATTTTTGGATCTTTGATCCCACGTTTGTTCATAATCACATACGTTTTCAATCTTCCCGTGAATGCCGACTGGACTTCTGATATTTCATCAAGTATTGTCTGTGACTCCTCTGGAGTACGTACCGGAACCAGATGAGGCGTTGAAGGTGATTCTGTTTCAGACAGAAGCTGTCTCTCTTCCATGGCAGGGCTAATCGAATTCTCACTATTAATTGTACTAGTCGGTGTCTCACTAATAATCTTTTTCACACCTTTAGGAATCTTTTGTGGTCTAGTCGGTTTTCGGATCATCGCTTCAAGAGCTATATCGTTTGTATTGACCTTCGGTACTTGTTTGACTTCCCTTGGTCGTTTTGGGTATTTCTTTACCAGCATGTTGATGTCTGGAGTGGGTGCCGGCAGTCTTGGTGTCAGTCTCGTAATGGGTAATATTTCACTCCTGTATCGAGGACCTTCATGAAGTGCTGACAAGCGGATATGGTGTTTCGATTGTTTGTGACGGTTCCAGTTGGATGACTCTATTGGTGTTTCACAAATCCAACACATTTTACTTTTAGGAGCTGGTTTGATTTCCATCTTTTTCAGACGTTCGTTATATGTCATACCATGCTGGTTTCTGGCACATTTCTGAGATTTTTGGTGCCGAGCCATGTTGGAAACCGTTATTTCCTTACTGCATTTTGGACATGGTTTCTTCTGGGGTTTTATTTGAGCACGTACATCGGTCGGACTAAGCACGTTGTATGTTGGACTCTCTGGGATATGTAGTGGTGAATGGTATACAGGACTATATGGTATATGCAGTGAATAGTCTGACTTATCCGGAACTTCAAATGGTGGTGGACCAAGTATTGATTTAATTTTCAATGAATCGGGGTGTATCCTTTTTACTGGTGGTTCAAACTTTGGAGCGTCAGCTGTAGATGGACCAATTATAGTTCTAATTTTGGAATAGAAATCTGGAGTGTCTAACATAGACAAATCAAAATCAGCAATCGCGTCTTGTTCTTCAGGTCTGAGATTTGAATAGGACTCTGGCAACATAGACATATCAAAATCAGCAATCGCGTCTTGTTCTTCAGGTCTGAGATTTGAATAGGACTCTGGCAACATAGACATATCAAAATCAGCAATCACGTTCTGGAATTGATTGTCACTCACAGCATCAGCGTAGTTTTCCAACATAGACATATCAAAATCCGGAGTTTGTCTGTCTAACGTGGACATGCATTTCTTTGTTTTTTTATGGCGGGACATGGAGGAGTTCCTGACTTCAGCACCACACCTTGAACATACTTGTTTCATCGAAGGAGGTTTTTCATTGAATCCGTTGGAAGAAGCATAAGCTGGTGGATTTGACGCTGACATACACTTCTTTGTTTTTTGGTGGCGGGATAGGTTAGATGCAGTAACCTCTGCTCCACAATTCGGACATTTCTTCACTGATGATCTTCGAAGACCATCCGAAGCATTGAGAAATGCTGTTTGCTTGCTAGCAGGAGAAAAACGCCATTATTATAGAGCTGGCTACTCTCTTATTGTATGGGCGATTGACGATGGAAAAGGATGAGGTATGGATGGATGAGAATAGGAAGAGGAGTAGGAAGAGGGTGGGTGTGTGGGATGAGTGGAAGGAAGGATGAGAGCATTATTAATACATTTGACTCTAAAAGGAGGAGGAGTAGGAAGAGGGTGGGTGAGTGGGATGAGTGGAAGGAAGGATGAGAGCCTTACTAATACATTTGACTCTGAACTAGAACATAGTTTTTTGTAACTCTTTTTCATAAAACGATCCTATTGTTTCCTCACCAGACTGGTCTGCGATTTTGTAGGTAACAGGGCAAGTTTTGTTTACAGCCACAATCCGAAAAATTTCTCTTGTCCAATTTCTGCGGTATTTATTTCCAAATACATCTTTCTTTATAGTAATTCTTACGCGGTCTCCAACCGAAAGTCTGGGTCTGAATACTAGACATCGTCCAATGTTTGCGTACATGTTTCTTAAAGTTTGTTCATTGCTTGAATTCACTTCTGATGGGCTCATCTTTATAGTGCTATGAAATTTACTGTTATATTGACGTAGAAGCTTCTGTAAATGTGACACCCATCTAAAAGTTTTGAATTTCAAAGTGCACTTTCATTTTTTCATTGAGAGTTCTATGGAAACGCTCTATAATGGCACTTTTTTCCTCATTTTAAGTATGGTATAACTTTATTTGATTTTTGTGTAAAAACTCTCTAAATTCCTTATTAACAAATTCTCGTCCTTTATTCATGTGAAGAAGGTTCGGGGGTTTGTGACCAACCAATTTCGCTCTTCTTAATATTTTACCAAACGATTTAGTAACCTCTTGTGAGCTTTTAGTTTTTAATGGTTCTGACCACTCATATTTTGAAAACGTATCAATTACATTAAGTATGTATCTGAATCCATCATTTTCCTTTGAAAACCTAATCATTACAACAAGGTCTGCATCCCACCAATCATCAATACCCAAAGTTACAATTTTTCTCTTAGGGAATCGCTTAACCACAGGTTTATGAACCTCTAATGCTCGAAGCAGGATTTCTTTCCGACTTTTCTGCTTCATTAATTCCTGATACTATCCACAATACACTTACAGTATACCAAAATAGTAATTTATAAGGTGCGGTGTCTCGCGGGCGCGGCGGTGACTGGACAGTGACGAGGCGCGTACCGATTGTTTGTATACTTATAGAAACAACACGCGGTGTCTCACACGGCGCGGTGGTGGTGACGGTTCAGCAGTCGCGCGGTGCGGTGCTGACGAGGCGCGTGCCGATTGCTTGTATACTTACAGTAACAACGCGTGGTGTCTGCGCGGTGGCGGTGACGGGACAGCGATGCCATGCGTGGTGATTCGCGCGGCGCGGTTCTGACTACCCATACTCACACTCTTAGTCGCTCTCTAAAAATTCTGTCCCAGATTCGGTCTCACACGGTTTGTCCCAGAACCGGTCTCAGGTGCTTTGTCCCAGGAACGGCCAAAGTATACTACTATGGCATATACATTGTAATCGTGAGACAGGGTTTGAGGACATTTAGGTTCCGCAAGTGCCTCAGAAGTGGTGGTGGTTGTAGCAAACTGCACAGACGATGGTGGGTGACGGGGATGGATGTGACAGATTAGGACATGGCAGGGCCCGCGAGGTGAGCTTGTGCACCTTGGTGAGGCTCCACTGTATCAAACCTACCAGTTCTCTCTTGCGTCACTATAACAGATGCACGCCGTCTTTATCTTGTTAAAGTCCAGGAATCGAGCGTTGTGCCTAATGTCCAACTGATGGATGTAGGCTTCCAATAGGGTGATTTCTTCATTACTCCCGAGCAGGTTGCGGCGATACGGCACAGTAGAGATGACTAGGCTAGTGTTGAAATGTCTGGCTTCCAATAGGGTGATTTCTTCATTACTCCCGAGCAGGTTGCGGCGATACGGCACAGTAGAGATGACTAGGCTAGTGTTGAAATGTCTGGCTTCCAATAGGGTGATTTCTTCATTAATCCCGAGCAGGTTGCGACGATACGGCACAGTAGAGATGACTAGGCTAGTGTTGAAATGTCTGGCTTCCAATAGGGTGATTTCTTCATTAATCCCGAGCAGGTTGCGGCGATACGGCACAGTAGAGATGACTAGGCTAGTGTTGAAATGTCTGGCTTCCAATAGGGTGATTTCTTCATTAATCCCGAGCAGGTTGCGGCGATACGGCACAGTAGAGATGACTAGGCTAGTGTTTGAAATGTCTCTGGCTTCCCAATAGGTGATTTCTTCATTAATCCCGAGCAGGTTGCGGCGATACGGCACAGTAGAGATGACTATGCTAGTGTTTGAAATGTCTGGCTTCCAATAGGGTGATTTCTTCATTAATCCCGAGCAGGTTGCGACGATACGGCACAGTATAGATGACTAGGCTAGTGTTGAAATGTCTGGCTGCCAAAAGGGTGATTTCTTCATTAATCCCGAACAGGTTGCGGCGATACGGCACAGTAGAGATGACTAGGCTAGTGTTGAAATGTCTGGTAGTTACGTGACTCTCCAGATATATACTATGTTGTTCACCTGCAGCCAGATCTTTACTATTAGTACCTCGTAATACCAGAGACCGGTGGAGTTGGGCTCTGGTCGATGATGTTGGAGAGTTTCGATCCAGGTTGCAAACGTCCGACAACTCGGAGTCGTCATTTCCCTGAACAGACCAGCATTCCACGCATGGCTATCCCCCCGAATAACCACTGTCCGAAAAGCAATGTCTTAACTTTAAATTTCTTACTGCACGTATGTTTTTGTTTACATGTGGACTTCTTTTGGCTCAGAACTAGAATTTATTTATTTATTTATTTACATTTCCAATTGTTGACTTTTTTGTTTGTTTAAAGACAGGCAATCAAACTTATTCTTAGATTTAGCTTGGCACTTTCAACTTCTTGGTTTAGAAGTTTTCCAGCCACCTTCATTAGCGAGTTCTTCAGGTTACACATTTATAGGCCTATGTAAGTCTTTCAATCTCTGCCTCTAAAACCTCAATTGTAGTATGAGGCTGTGAACAAGATCGCGATGTCCACAGCTCTGTGATTGCTCTCACACACGGTCGGGACTGTCAATAACTCGTACTGCACACAGGCGTACCGAGAGGTATCGGATTTTCATTGTTTACGGTCATGGCGACTGCGGTGCAGTTGTGTGTTACTCGTGGAAACTGTCTTGATACTGACTTCCACACAGGCAGCAGTGCATCTCACCTCCTCTAATCATATGAGGATGTAACGTCGTTAGAGGAGTACGTCACGTACTGTATGTATCTATTCCACCACACTTTAGTACCCATATTTTACTAATTTTTAGAGGAGTATCAGAATTTATATATAACGTAGTAACACGATGTTAACAAAAACTTAGTGTCCGGTTGCCCGGCCATGTAGGACTTTAATTCCTATTTATTTCCATAATATTACAGACGAAATTAACAGTAATTAGAGTAAAAAATACATGTATAAATATTATTAGCTTAAAATTTGGTGTGTAAAATAGTTACAATGGTAGTAGCAAATTACAAGATAATGATTTTAACTCCTCTGCATCATGACCAATGCCAACCCGGTGAAGAATACAACCTTGAATATTAATATTCAATAGTTATATACTTAAAAACTTTGTACTTGTAAATATCTTGTTTTAAATTTAGGTCCTAATCGGATAGCAAGTTTCCTAGTTAAGTATTTTGAAATATTTGGTTAAAAGTTCCAAAAACCGGATACCTTTTGACGTGGTTATCAATATAAATAGAAGAGGTTATCATTTATAAATTACTGGCTACAATACATTATATCACACTTTAGTACCCATATTTGACTAATTTGTACAGTAGTATCATAATTTGTACCCATAACAGTAATAGGTTACTAACGAAAACGTAGTATCCGGACCAGCGATATGTCAGCCCGGCTATGTTTGAATTTTATTAAACCAAATATAAAACGATTTAGTACTCGTTTTGCACTTATTTTTACTGCTGTATCAGAATTTGTTTACTTTTCATGAAACGTCAGTAATAAATAATATGCTTTGGTGGGTGATATGCTAGCTTGACCGTTTGATATAAAGTATTTACTGGAAAAATAACACAAGAAAATAGCTTTAAGACACTTATCTATCTAATTAATAAAGGCTGTAAAGTTGAGTATTTTTATGAATTATCTAAATTTTGATATTATTCAAAAACGATGGTGAATTCTCTTTAGAAAATATGTTGACTTACACAAACCATTCAGACAACCTATTTAAATGACTCATAAGTAATAAAAAAATTACGTATTTTAGAGTGAATATTTGATGAGTATGCAATATAAACTTTAACATTTCCGCCATGTGCGTGAGCTTAGAATATACTGGGTAGGTGGTGCCATTGAAAACAAGGCCGTGCAAAATCGACTAGTGATTTTATACAACATTTTGACTTTTAAACTTAAGTAACAAGTGAATTTGTAGACTCGTCAAGCGCCCCGAGACAGTGGACATTGAGTGACAGTTTGGAACATTAGAGTGAGTAAAAGCGACAGCTGTAGGTAAGAAATAACCTCAATACAAGCTAACCAAGACAAGTACATGACAGTAAGCACGTCCCATCGTTCGCTGTTCGAACTTCTGCGCGGCTCAAGTACCAGTGCCTTCAGTCCTGCCTGTAAGCTAGCTCAGTGACACCGCTCCTGGATCGGTTCCACGGCAGAGTAGATACCGTTTGCTGCCGCAAATAATAAATAAACTGATTGGTTTAAAATAAACAAGCAAAGGAGCGTTTACGTAAATAGATTTAACTCGAATTTAAACCTTGTTTTATTTATTATTTTAAACATTTTTAATCTGTATGTATTACTCTTTAATATTTTATTACAATTATTTATTTATTTATTTAAACTTTTTGAAATTGAACTAACTCGCAACGGAAAACCTAATTTAGTATTTAAAACCATAAGTATAGAGAGTTACACACTGAACACTGGCGATATCATCTGGCGCTGCCTGGGTCGGACTTGCAAAGCTACAATAACAACGAAAAACCTAATTTAGTATTTAAAACCATAAGTATAGAGAGTTACACACTGAACACTGGCGATATCATCTGGCGCTGCCTGGGTCGGACTTGCAAAGCTACAATAACAACGAAAACCTAATTTAGTATTTAAAACCATAAGTATAGAGAGTTACACACTGAACACTGGCGATATCATCTGGCGCTGCCTGGGTCGGACTTGCAAAGCTACAATAACAACGAAAAACCTAATTTAGTATTTAAAACCATAAGTATAGAGAGTTACACACTGAACACTGGCGATATCATCTGGCGCTGCCTGGGTCGGACTTGCAAAGCTACAATAACAACGAAAAACCTAATTTAGTATTTAAAACCATAAGTATAGAGAGTTACACACTGAACACTGGCGATATCATCTGGCGCTGCCTGGGTCGGACTTGCAAAGCTACAATAACAACGAAAAACCGAATTTAGTATTTAAAAAACCATAAGTATAGAGAGTTTACACACTGAACACTGGCGATATCATCTGGCGCTGCCTGGGTCGGACTTGCAAAGCTACAATAACAACGAAAAACCTAATTTAGTATTTAAAACCATAAGTATAGAGAGTTTACACACTGAACACTGGCGATATCATCTGGCGCTGCCTGGGTCGGAGTTGCAAAGGTACAATATAAACGGCCGTAGATAAAACATCAATTACAGTGACTCATAGAAAACACACTGGTCCGCACCCGGTTACCACGAGGACGCTGTCATCTCCTTCCTCGACTCCTCGTCCTGACGGCGAGCCGACCGCCTCTTCCCCCCTATCAGCCTCTTCATCTGCAGCTTTGTCGTGTGGCTCTGACACGCCGCCCGTCACTTCTGCCAACTCACCTGTCCCGGACCTTCCAGCATCGGAACCAGAGGTGACAGACCTGACCACTGAGAATGATAGACTCAGAGAAGAGGTGCCGCGGCTTAAAGATCAACTGATGTGCGTCCTGGACCACACAATCGAGTCGGACACGCGGCTGCTACAACACACGGACCAGGTGTTATAAGTGGCCAACACCTCACGACACGACTCGTCGATGCTCGCTTCACTAATTCTAAAAGCTAATTTGAGTCTCAGCGGAACAAAATTAGGATTTTGTAAATCAGGTTACCAGGAATCAAACCCCCTCAAAAACAATATAGTTACGATGGAGCGCACACCCTAGTCCAAATTTTTAAATCGCCAGAATTCCGTAATACTCAGAATATCCAGTTCATTCCCTTTTTTACTAATTATAAAGTAGAAACATAGGGAGAGTAGAACAGGCAATATCCACCCGACAGAGAAGTTACTACTCATATCCGGGTTCATTTATTACGGTCAGTACCAGTGATATGCATAATTGAAATATTAATAAATAAACTCAGTCAATACAATACCAGTTTAATGGTAGGCTAATTCATTACACCAATTATATCCTTGTAAATCTTGTAGTAGATTAAGGTACAAAAAATGTTTGCGTACTTTAAACTTTCTGCTTCTAAACCTAATTTTCGTTTAAAAACGTGAATAGCTGTTTAATAATATTAAATTCAGTTACTAACAATCACTTAGTAATGTTTGGAACAATTTCGTAAAACGATCGTCAAAAGCTGCACACTCCTCAGAGGGCATGGAAATTTCCAGAAACGAAAACAATGGAGAGACGTTTAAGTGAGACTTGTTACTGCCGGCATTGTTCACATTTCTAAGGATTGTGATAATTAGAAGCTGCCACCTCTACTGTAAACTGCAGATGTATTTATGGTGTTGTCGGTAAGGATTAGTGGACTTTGGGTTAGGGAAACTTCCCAGGTAAAGGGTTGGTAAAAGGGTCGTAGTCGGTCGGTGCAGTCCCACTTAGAGCTACGGAGCGCAACAAAACATTTTAAATAGCAGTTACAGTAGCATTAACATTTAAAATAATTTCATGATATTTTCCTGGATTGGAATGTACTAGTGTCCATAATGTTTATTGCTATGTTTATAATATTTACTTTGGCTCCCCAAATACTATAAACACGCTATAACCACGTCCACATTAAGACTATAAAAAAACAGTAGCATTAACAAATTGACTTGTGATTGAATGGGTTACCAAACTGGAAATCTTAAAAATAGAAAATTGTTAACTGTATCGAGAAATTTAACAATTTTCTTAGTTTTGTGTGTTATAAGAAAATCACGTTAATTAAAACAATACCCATGAATATTTCGATATAAAAATATATAAACAAACTAAATTTGTGTAGCTTCTACGATTTAAAAATCTATCGGAGAGTAACTATCTAAATTAGGCTTTTCATTCACGTCAAAGAATTACTTCGACACATTTATATATCCTATTCCAAAAATAGGTGTATTATCCAGATCACAGGTGCAAAATTAACTATGATTTGAATTACGAAATATTAGTAGTTTTAATATGTATAAAATACATATTGCCTTGGTTGTAAGCTGGACTGTCTAAAGTTGTGTGGTGTTTCTCAGTTCAACGAAATCATACATTATAGCATAAATATTATAGCCTACTTTACAAAAATGCTAACACGCCACGTTACCAAACTTAATTGTGTTAAAATATCTTAAAATATAGCGCCAATCATGATCAAAGTATATTTTAGTGTATGAAATGTAAACGATGCTGTAATAAATTTTAGAATATAGACATTGAGATTTCTCGCGTTACAGTGCACTCCTGATAATGTCACGATTAAACGAACTTCCGGAGTAAGTTAGAAAGAATAAGAAAGTAATGGGTCTACCAATAATACAGTCACCTTGTGATGAGAATACCTAACTGAGTTAGTGACAACCATTCTGTTGTCACAATTCCATCTCCTATAACAGAAGGTCACGGGAGTTTGTTGCTCTAAACTAGTGACGTACTAATTTAAATTCAGTAATGAGTAAAATGTCAAGTTGCTGAACATTATAAATACTGTTCTCAATACCTACCATATAAATAAACCATTTATATCTGGTGCACAATTAAAAACAGATTAGATCATGAGAACTATAGTACTTAATATAGTAGGCCTATATTCATCTGGGTAACTGTTGAGTAAACCAGGCAGACCACTTTTGTAGTCTAGATGTCTCAGACGTTAGCAGAATGCAAAGAGTTCGCCTTTATCGTTTTCAAGGGTTTTAGATTTATTTAAACAGACGCATACTTAAACGTCTGATTCCAGTCAGGTTTATGATTGCCTAATGTATTGCACAAAACTGTATGTTTGGATAGTCCACGTTTTAAATTAAGAATACAGCATTATATACGTTAGGTGTTTACATCATTCATACTCAAGTATGTTTCTAAAAGTGAGGGAATATTTAATACGAGGGGAACAGGATTATTTCTAGACTTTTATCCATCGTTCAGTGTTTATCCCATCGTTTATATAAAAAAACTACGTTTTAACATCTGAAATCTGATCTCTTCCTCACGTAAATAATTTACCTAATACATAACTACAATTACACTGAAATAAACATATTATACCAGAGCTTTGTCACACGTAAGTCAGGAATACACGCATTAGACACGCATCCTGGCTTGTGCGTGCCACAGCACTCTTGTATGATTTTTTAAATTTTAACCCCACCTTCAAGCTTGCATAAGCATATCTCTAAAGTGATTGTGTTCCATTATGCATTGAGGAATTTCGTTCAAAGAACCAATGTTGGAATTGTTGAAATTACAAACTTAGTTATGATATTTGTCATAACCTGTGTGTGGAAAGTTTGGTAACTTTAGACTTACTAGTTATAGCCTCCTTGACTTCAATTTAACGTGCCAACGTCTGTTTAGTGTCAGTTAAATTTGGATTTGAAAAATACATGTTATTTTTTACGAATTATAAAATATTCCCGGTACGTAACGTTTTCAATCTTTGTTTTCTTATAAAACTTCCTATCATTTAAACTTGTATTTTTCGTAAATAATTAACCTAATTGGTCGAGTCGTTCACTAGATTAATGTTTAGCAAAACACTTTGCGATTAATTCCTGTTAAAAATAAAAATAAGAATCCGGTTTAACCAATCAAAATGTTTTACTTCTTAACAATTTATGAAGGATTTACTAAAGCTAGACGGTGTAGATCTTTGTGAAATGTTATATATTTAGTTAGATCAATAGATATCAATGTAACAATCGATTCCAGTGAGGAATGTCATAGCGCTATAGAATGTGGCTTGACTTTCCCAATATGATTAATCGATAGTAATGAATCATGTCTAAAATCGTAATATCACTAAATGTAGCTATAAGTACTATTTAGTAATTTTTGCAACAATTTTAAAAAGTTGTTTTTAAGTTAGGCACTGTTCAGAAGACAGAAATTCCCAGACAGCAAAGCATTGCAGAGACAACTGGCAGTTTCCTAGGTGCCGGCATTAGTAAAATTTCTAAGAATAGTAATAATGAGAAGCTGCCACCTCCACTGTAAACTGCGGATGTTTTTATGGTGTTGTCAGTAAGGATTAGTGTAGCCTAATTAGAATCTTGGAAACATCCCTGGGACAAAGGTCAGTTTAGAGTCGTCCCCGGCCGTTGCCGTCTTACTCAGAGGTAGGTTATAAAACAGCCGCTTGCAGACCGTACCATTGATTGTTTGAGAAACAGCTAATGTTAAAATATTGTTATGTATTTCCGTGGATTAAAAAAAGTAATGCTTCTGATGTTTATACTTTAAGGATACTAATCTCAAGATTCCCCGAATACTATTGTTAACATCAATCTCTATATCCACATAAACGGAAACTGAATGGAATATTATATTAAAGACCTTTTAATATTAAAAAGTGAAAAATATGGTGTTAAGTGTATCCAAAAACTAAACATTATTTTAAATTTTTGCTTAGTAAAAATTATAGTTTACTCTTTAAATAGTCTGCCTTTAAATAAAAAAAAGAATATTTAACTAGGCAAATATGCAAGAAAAGAAATTTGACTAGCTTCTAGGGTTAAAAAATGTATCGTAGAATAACTAATCAAATTTCTCAGGCATTCAATATAAATCAAACATCTGCACCGACGCCTTTATATATCTATGTAGTCGTATATAGAATTACCTATGGTTGTTATTTTGTAATATAAAGAGTTTTATACATAAAATTACTTGGTGATTTATTTGTAAGCTGGAGTTACTAAATGTGTGTTGCTTCACACTTCAACATAACCATGAGCCACAGAAAAATACAGTTTGCAAAACCTTTTTACATAGTATGTTACAAAGCTGCAAAAATGTGTCTAATTTCTAAAAAGAAGACCTATCCAAAGTGATAACGTTGTTCTTAGTTCATAAAATCTAAAAATTATATCTAATGTTATACATTTTGAGATGTAGGCAATTATTTATTTACAGTGGATTGTTGATATTCTACTGATTAAAAGGAAATCCCGGATTGCCCAAAGCTTCGTATTTAACTGAATATAAGCGTATCAATAAATCTATTTATGATAAACTACCATGCATCCTGCCAATGTTAAGGCTATATAATGAACTGGTTTGTCGTAAATTTTCCGAAAAATTCTAATTATTTCATCCAACTTTATAATATGTCGCAAAAATTAGTTTTGGGATACTGTACGAATAATTCATTGTATTATAAGCCTATAACGTAAGAAAGTTAAGGGGTATAACAAGGTAATGAGATACCATCAATACGGTCAGCTTATGTTGACATAAAAAATGTGAATAATACCGTCTCCTGTAATTGAATATAACGTGAGGTAGTAGTTGTAAACTAGTACCATTGTACTGTGTCAGATGTGCATCTGATGAGACATTGAGAATGCCTCTTCACTTACATACACCATTGTTTTATATTTTGGAGTGTAGTGTCTCTGATGTCAAAACAATATACTGAGTTCGTCTTGAGCTTCTTCGTAACAAATCTCGGAGTTCTCCATCAAACCAGCATGTATGGTTTTGGTTGAGGCGTATTCGATTTGACTAAAATTGCTGACAGTATCAGTGAAATATGTAAGGGGTTCATTAACATCATTTCAGACAAAGAAAAGTTATAGATTGAATAACAGGAAAGATATTTTTGAGAATATATTACCCGAAATTACTTACATTTACGGTGGTGGATGAAGTCTATCTATGGAAACAACAGGACAGTAAACCTGCCTTCATAAACATGATTAGCGGGATTGATGAGAAGATAGGATACAGTATGATATTGTTGATGTACACATTGTCTACCTGATCTCACTGAAGAACAATTAATTTTATGGAATGATCTTAAAATTACAGTTATAAATCTGAAACATTGAATGTTGTTGCTTCAATTATAAAAAAAACATGTGAATTAGGAAATGTTTTGGAATTGTGAATGAAATTAGTTTAAAAATGAAAATAGTATTCACCTCCCTCCCATTCCTCTTGGTACCGTAAAAATTGCAGTGGTGTCTATTTTAACTATCCTAATCCAATAATAGTTCTACTATAAATTGAGTGAATAGGATGTTTCTACTTTTCAACTCATAGTAACTACTGTGTGCAATTGTGTACATTTAGCTCGAGAATAAAATTAGAAGCACAATTATCATTTACGTTGTATACGCTTAATTTTCAAAATTATTTAAAATTATAAGCCCCAATTATATTACACAGCAGATAGGTTATAAAAGACTAAGAACTAATAGTAATTCCGTACCACTTAATTAAATCCATTGAAATAAAGAAAATATGCACACATATTCGACTTGATACCGTTGAATAATACTAAAAACCAGGTCTCTTAATGGTGCTTGCAGAACAATTTGATCAAAATACAAGTCCTTTTAAATTATAGATCAACTAGCTGTTTCCCGCGGCTTCGCACGCTTTTCGTAAGTGTTGCCCGCGTATGAGCATTTCTGGTTGAAGTAAATTATATTTCCAACCCCGATGTAGATTTTTACCTTGATGTCACGATCAAGAAAATATGTCAAAAATGTATTGTACATGCATAATGTATTTTATTACAAAGTGGTCTACCACTCAACCTTTAAGTTTAACCAAAAATTTAGTTTAGACAATTATACATCATAACTTAGCGCCTTCAAATAGTGTTTCACTGTTTAATATACGTATCTATCTCGTAATTGCAGGTTATAATGTGCAGGCGCTTTGAAAACTTTTCTTCATTTTATTCGTTTATATTCACGACATAAGCGAATAATTCAGATAATAACTATCCTATCTTCTAAGTTAGACTAAATTACGGATACATGTGAAATTTGATTGAAATTGGTTCAGTCAGACGTTTTGGAGTTTATTGGCAACATACATCGTGACTCAAGATTTTTATATATATAAGATTTATTGTAAGTTGTATCTGAAAATGGGTATTTCTTTAAAAAATCCACAGTTAATTTAGGAATATTGAATATACAATTTATAAATCTTAAGCGATTGGCGCTCTGATCGCACACATGAAATAGTGTGTGATTCAGGGGTTGACAATAAGTATTTGAAATTAGCAAAAATAATGAAATGTTTAAACTAGTTCTTTTATTCGTGTGATTAATTTATTTATATAGTAATTCGATAATTTTATAATGCAGCATTAGCTTATATGCAACATACTAATCTTGTGTTAGAGCTGATTTGTAAAACCTGAACAATATTATTAAAATGACATCGCAAGGAAAGTGGCTGAGCTAATGAATAAATACAATTTATTAAGTTTGTGAGATATGCTCATATAAATTAAAAATGGTGGTGGTGGTAACATTGGTGGTGAAGGGATCAGTATTTTAAAGAAAAAATCTACACCCCTCCAATGCCCCTCCCAGTACTCGCCCCTCCTACGCCAATAATTGACCAACCCCTTCTCTCTCAACCCCCTCCACCTGAAACAGTAACCTACCGTAATTTCCCCAAGCGTCCTCATTCTCGGTCGTACAGTTGAGCTGTTAAGTCGATAGTGCGAATTTTAGCGATGAGTGAAAACCAAGCTGCGGGATACCTCTCTCAGAACGGGTTGAAGTGGAGACGGTAAGTAGATTTATTAATTTATACTTTATAGTTGGTTGATTAGTTAGTCAGTTCATTTATTATATAGTGTCATGAAATTTGTTTGAAGTTAGTAGACAATTCAGGTATCCTAAGTAATTTTTCTGCTATTTTATTAAATCGTTTAATGTTCTTAACTGCTACTAGATGTTTAGCTGGCTTATAATATAGAGTAAAAATGTTTTAACACATAAAAACAAAAGTATATATTAAAAGTAAAAAATTTGTTTTATAAATAAAGGTCGAGAATATTCAAACATGTTTTCATATGATATTATTTTAATTAGATGCTTTTGCTCCACGTTTACTAGATTTAAATAAGGTATTACTCATAGGTATTACTCCAAAATACAGTGCTATATATTATGGGACTTTGAATTAGACAAAAATATAACTTACGCAATACTCTTTCGTTAAAAGAATCCCTCTAAAAACCTATACCTTAAATTATTGTTTATTTTATTTTTAAGTTTACTGATTTGGACTCTGCAATTTATGTTATGTGCAATTCACTATCCAAAAATGTTTTAAATACTTTATTTCATTAGTTTTTTCAAAAGTTTACATTTTATTTGTGCACAAAATCTAGTTTCCCCTATATAATGTGCTTGTTTCTAAAAATTTGGCTCAATCAATTCATTTTTTTTTTTAAAGACAAATCATTACTTAACAGCATACTATTAACAGTAAATCACCATTTGTTGATAGGTGACAATACAAAGGTTTGATGTTTCTACAAGGTTGTTATTGAATGCTACTACTCTTAAGTTATCTTTCACTTACAGATGTATTTAGCTTCAAATTGTTAACTTTATACCAAAAATATTCATTAAATTTGTTTGCTATAATTTGTGGGTCAGAAACTAATCAATTACTAGTCTATCATCTAAAGGAGACCTACAATTTTCTCCCTGAATTGGCTAATCACTTCATTTAATATTTTCCATTTTTTCTTTGAATTGCCCTGGCACTTATCAAATTTCTTTTGTAAAAATTACTTTTTAACTCTTTCTTTATTATGTAACATATTTCTGTATATCTTGTAGTAATTTATAAGTCTAATATTTTCAGGATATGTTTTTACATATTTAAATAGTGAATTTATCCTCTTAATTTTCTTACAGATAAAATAATTTATCCACGCCATTATTTTCTTAAACTTTGAAATTGTTGGTACTTTACTTTTACTTGTGTTAACGCAGTTTTCAAAAACATGAAAAAGAAATATTTAATTTGACCGTTGACATATCAATCCTACTATACAGATCCAATCAGTTCGCCCCACACAGCAGCTGTTTTAGTATAGCCATATCTGTGCGATAACTCGTAGTGGGGGAGGTCAAGCTGACCCACCTCACCCCCGCGCCATAAAACACATACACTCACTCATAACAAGGATTAATCCGTAATAACAGCGTGTATCACGGAAGCATCCACCGCTACCTTGTCCTTACTTGCTATCCTGAATAATACGTGGTCTATACATGTTTTAGTTTTGATTTGTTATTCTAGTAGGTTCCGTAATCATACACTCTGATCCATTTGCTGTCATAAGAGATTTATATCTGTCTGTAGTAGCATCCAAGACATGTTTATTATCAATTTTATATATAAATCCCATATCCAGAATAAAATTTTGACTTTGCTCAAACTGCAGTTTAATTTTGAACAAAAATACTGAAATTCATTAAAAAATAAATCGATTGGATAGGAAAAATCTGTAAACATCAATTAAATGAAAGATTTGGCAAAACATTAAAAGGCAGCATGAAAACAACAGCTGATTCGCAATTTAATTCAAGTTGATTAACATTACTTATTAGTCACTAATATTTACTGCATTTCCACCCGCTCTATACTTGTCATTACAATTTGCTGATATTGTATAGTTAGGAATTGTATATACAGTAAGTTAATTTCAACAGTTTGTATTCATATCTCTGATAAGATTATGGTACCTTGAAATTAAAAACAGTAATTTCAGACAAAGAAATAAATCAACATTCTTTGTAAGACTCCTTATATTTTATTATTATTATTAACATGCCAGCCGGTTACGTTGCTTCCTTTACACTCGACGCCTCTTTTCTTCGCTTAAAAAGATTCTTCCTCTCGCACCCACAGACATTTGTGCAGTTTTTAGTTCTTCACTTGCCACGCTAGTGCAAACAGCCGCCATCTCTCTGGTGAAAGTGCATCGTTGATGTAGACTTGTTTGTCCATTGGCAGGTTTAAGTGCACGTTGAAAGCTCCCTCTTCACATTAGCAGTTCCTCCTTGTCAAATGCCCAAACAATGTTAGGACCTGGTTTCTTTCCTAGCCGATGACAAGCATCAATCATGTTTACAGCTTTGCTACTTCCTGTACTACAATTACAACACCTTCGTTCAGCTGCATACAGCTCTCTAGCCAATGAGTTTGTTCCAAATCTATAAGACTTGCTAATCACCTTTTCTTGCTACTGCAAAGCAACATTTGTTGAAGCAGAAAACAGTAAAAAATTAAATTAGTGGAAATAAAACCCCACCAAACGGCACTTTTAAACATGAACATTATAAATCCCAATCAAAACTAGTTCGATATCTTATCTCGATCTCTTCTTATCTTAGCGCTAGACATGGACTAAAAATGCGAATATATGGAAATAAGAATAATCCTTATATTATTGAGTTATTATTTGGTATTGCTTATTGGCTATTTTGTAATTTTTATTTTACTTGTTAGCACTTTAACCTGCAATTAATTAGCAATGGATGTATATAGCATAACCTTAATTTTATTTCTAAGACTTATAGCAATTAAAAGCGATGAAATGGGGATAAGTGAAGTAAAAACCAACTATTGCTTCATACCTGTAACTAACATCTGCTTGTTTTTATGTTTTAATTTTTTGTTTGTTTAAAAAATTGGTCCTCTAGAAAAATAATTGGAGCACTTTGCAATCTAAAAACAATGTTTGCATAAACACAATATTAAAACGTATAAAAACATTTAATTATAATGAAAAATATCATTGACTTGTTACGGCTTTGGTTCCATAGCGAGAAATCCTCTTATAACGAAGAATCCCACAGCAAGGCGTATAATGTCCCAGCGTACACAACGTACACAAGAAGACGCCTAGTTGAGGGAATACTTGCGGTTTAATTCTTCAGTTCGGATTCCTTGCTGGAACAGAGCAGTAAAATCGCGGAACAGTCCCATAACGTAAAATATTGAATTGTACCACAGCAAAGAATCTTTTAACTATAAATCCAATAACGAGGAATGTTAAACCAAGGCTAAATATATAATAGTTAGAGGGGAAGGCCTGGTTTAGATTTTATATGACAAGATCGTTAAAATATTGTAGTCTATAGTTGTAAAAAAGGTAACCAATAAATTAATAAATTCAATATCATAAAGTTTATTTTGGCACATTAACTTTATCAAGAATAATTATAAATCAATATTTTTGAAAAGTACTTAACTTTAATTGTTTTATGAAATAGGAGACAACCGACGCAAAACCTTCGTACAAAATCCAATATATTGAAAGTTTTTTAAGTCCAAATGATGAATATAATTATAGAGCTACTAGAATAAAGTATTTTATGTTTACTTTAATCCACAGAATATCAATATATGTATACGTGATCCACTATATATTCATAACATCATCCACTGTGAACTATAAAACCGACTAAAATAAAATATTTTAAGTATACTTAAATTATATGCTTGACAAAGTTTGGTATCAAGTTCTTTACTTTAGTAAATGTAATAATACGACATTATCTACTGAAATCATATTTTGCATTATATCAAAATGTAAACCGCTATATCTCATAACACGGATGGAAAAATTCTTTTTACAAGACACTAAAATACAGTGTTTTATGTCTACTGTAATAATATACTTGAAAAAAGTTGGTAACAAGTACTTTACTTCAGTAACTCGAGAAAAATACAAAATTATCTAGAAAAATTGTACGTGAACTATTATATGTATTTATTACGTAAACTATTATATAACTCTTACCTAAATGACCAGGAGTGTATAAATCACCTAAAAGTACTTTAATTAAACTTGAAATACTTGACAAACTTTATCAACAAGTACATACAATGTTTGAAGTCTACATTTATAATATACTTGCCAGAATTTTCAAGTAAGCACTTGACTCATGACATGTTGGAAAAGAGAGTACTTAATAAATTATTAAGATTCATACATATAATTGCACATGAAGGAAGCGATACATGTTTTATGACATCTCGGAATCCAGATAGAAAAAGAGAGTGGTCAATTTATATTGTCACAGTAAGGCAACGGCCGCATACCTGCTTTGTCCACGTGATGCGCCTGGCGCTGATTGGCAGTATTGTTCGTTCATCAATACTAGCAAACTAACAGTGATCACATAAGTAGCTCTTAATAGAAAATATGTAAACCGTATTAGACGAAAAAATATTCAGTAACAAATATCGTAAGTATCACAAGCAACTGTGTTTGCGCGGTATGAGATGGCCCTTCAGCAACACTCTTTAGTTAATAATAGTTAAATAGGGGACGCTGCTTTAGCACCCCCTGGAATAAGCACCCCCTCGGGCTCTGACGTCACGGCAGGGGGGTGCTAATTCAGCGCACGGACACGGACCAGGCACGGAATTAGCACCCCCCGACTACAAGGGGGTGCTAAATCAGCGCATGAAACATGGTCGAGGCCCTGAAATTAAACACCCCCCTGTTCCAAGGGGGTGCTTATTCAGCGCATGGACATGGCTCAGTCACTGAATTAGCACCCCCTAGCATTCAACCAGCAAAAAGGATATTTATCTTTTACATATTCAATTCAATCATAAATATAATAGTTGTTATCTGGATTTTTGTGACGCTGCCACTTATAAGCTACTATCTACGATTGTTTTTGCAATTTCCGATGAACGATTAAATAATATAATAATCAAATATGGCTACTTTCTCTTAAAAATTACCATAGACTTAATATTACATAATAATGCTCCGACTAACAAGGCTAATAGACCTTAGCACTCCTTCCTCTCATACGCATTGTCATATTTGTGTAATAATTTTCACTCATGACTTTGCTTTCTTAATTTGTTCTATATATCACCTATTAAAATAATAAATTAAATCATATCCTTCATTTATTCTATTTCCAGTTTATTCTTTCAGTTAATATGTTTGTAAATTTAATTAACGCACTGCTAAATATATCTTTAAAAAAAACATAAAATTCTCGTCGATTCTGAGTCGATTTTTGGAATATTACGGAAGGTAAAATGTAATTATGGTTTTTATACACAATTAGTCTAGTATCTTTGCTGTGTCATTTTTATTGTACAGGTATTGAGTACTGGGCGTCCATACCAATGAAAGATCTAGTCTACTCATAGTCCTAGTTAAGGGCATTCACTGAGCATTAAACAGTTCAAGCTTAACCCAATCGTGAAAACTCAATGAAACATGTTTCTACATATAATTAAAACTATGTTATTTGTATATGAATCCATAATTAAAGTATTTATTTCATTTAATAGCTTCACGGAAATGGAATCTTCTTTTTTTTAGTTTAATTAACTCAAATTTAAAAAACAATTACATCAAATAATTTTGTAAAACAATTTAGGCTCGTATTTTAGGCAAAATAGTTCACTGTCCCACACAGTATAGAATTTTTCTCTGCGGCATTTTTGTTTCATATTTAATTTTAATTACATTTCAAAATTAGGTTTTATAGAATGAAACAGATGAAAGTATGAAAATTACAGTTTTTGACTTGTCATTTGTTTACAGAAATAATTTTTTCAGTACCTGCCCTTAAATAATTACTCGTAACCATCTGCAGTAAGAAACTAGATTATAATTTTTTTATCTTATGCACTATTAGGCGTACAGTGAATCAACTGCACAATGGAACAGCTCCATAGACTTAACACTACACAAAAAATCCGTAGAATGGTACTCACAAAAATATCTCAAGGTTACGCCCATAAGTATTACTATTGCTTACGTGTAATAGAATCATGCCTAACTATTTTTCATGATTAAAGGAATATATAGAAACATCAAATACATTTCACATGAGGCTACAACTTGAAGATACATTA
This sequence comes from Homalodisca vitripennis, assembly GCF_021130785.1. Taxonomy (NCBI): domain Eukaryota; kingdom Metazoa; phylum Arthropoda; class Insecta; order Hemiptera; family Cicadellidae; genus Homalodisca; species Homalodisca vitripennis. The sequence goes on along the minus strand of NW_025779036.1, from coordinate 4,694 downwards.
TTAGTTTATGAACTTAACACTGTGATAAAAAACTTATGGATGAGGCATTGGTAGCTAAGGATGAAGTATATTAATCCGCAAAGGTTTCTTCCTAACTAGTTAATGTAAAAAAATATTTGGTCGACTTCTGTCCCATCTTACTTCTAGCAGATATATCCCTCTGGTAAAGGATTATACCCTCGATTATATTACTTTTTCTAACGGTATCGATGATAATTAGTGTAATATTACGAGAATGAATAATAGAATTCATATTGGCAATTTCATATTAAGTGATATCAACTATTACATGTAAAATATTCTCACATATATGTTTTGTTCTCCTTTTATGAGTAACCCTATTTTCAAATGTGGATCATAAATCTTTTATTACCTACAGTACTTTAGGAAAGGAGGGATCGTGATTTTTAATTACTTTAGAACATCAGTTCAAAAAATCGTGGAATGTCCGAATTGAAATTAAAATTGGAATATTTTCCAATGACCATAATTTATTTCATCAGTAGTATGCCATTTTTTTAAAGACATGAAGGAGATGTCTATGACGTACCAGTTATTCTAAAAAAAATCCGTACGAAGGGGTGGGTATCAGCTAGTAAACATTTAAAAACTTGAAACTCGTTTATTTTTGCCTTAACATCGTTGCTCGTTATATATTGGCCGTCTACCAAATATGAAATATACAGAGTGAAATCAACCTGCAAATATCGATTGTAGGACTGTAGGTCCACACATAATTTTGACGAAGCAGACGAAACCCGTCCGTGCACTACCGACCCTACTTTTTCAAACTGATGTGGCCGTATCGAGTGGTTGAGTAATAATATCGATGTTATTCTCAGTTGTTATTCCTATATTAATACATAACTTATTATGTATAGTGAATTTGTTTGATGAAATTTCCTAAAAAATATAAGAAGAAATCAAACAATGTTTGAGTGTACAAGCCCCAAGGTGTGGCCATATTATACTCTCTAGGTAACGGATAATTTTACACGAGTAAAGAGAAAAGATAAAGTAGAACACGGTAATGATGTAATGGACAAAAACTGAAAATCATCGCCTTTTTGTATGCAGTTAAAGAATATTTAACTATTGTGTGTTACATTAGTCAGACGTGCACTTCTAACCCCATGTATCTGGAAGTGTCAAACTTAAGGATGAACATTCTTAAAATATTGTAAAAAGAAGAGTGAAATCTCAGTGAAGTCTTTAATAAAGCGTCTATAAAAAGGTAAAATTTAAAATTACACTTCAGCTTAGCTGTACTTTTATTTTAAGGCTATTTTATATCGGAAAGTGTAGAGAATTTTTGTTACACTCTAATTTTTTTTAATTCGTTGTAATTTTTATAACTGATTTGTAAACTAGGTAGTAAACAGATGTATAGAAGCATAAATATTACTTCACTAATAATAAAACAATACTATACAAATATACATAATAATATTTCATTTTGTATACAGTAAACTTTTATGTTTTTATAATGTTTTTATTTTCCGGGTAGAACAAAATCTTCAAACCTCGGTTAGAACAAACTTAACAACTGCAACAAATAGCAATCTTTACTGGTACATTTAAGCATCTACGTTTAACACCGTAATCAATAGCATATCTACAAACTCCGTATAAATTTACAAGCCAAAAGTAGGTCTGAGGTCTTCCATTTAAAAAACAAAATATTAAATAGACATATAATAACTACAAAGACATTTTTAATTTTTTTGGTCTAGGTAATCAACATGTATTAGTGTTTTTTTTGACGTCTCAAACAAAAGAAACTTTGTTTAGAAATAATTAAGAATATTATGACCACAGTTCAGCAATATAATGTTAAAATCACTTGATTAGAGCAGCCCCTAAAAATCAAAACAGCTGATTGTTGCAGCCCACATTCAGTTCATATAATAAAGGCGGATATTGTTTGGTAATTGGTTTTAAAAAACAGTAATTGGTTTTAAAAAACAAACTATCTCCCTTATTTCACAAACCAATTTTTAAAACTTGGTATCGTTAGATTTTTTATTAAATTGTGTAATAATTTTAGATCTTTTTTTACCATATATCGCTTTTAAGATATTTACGCTTAAATATCTTTTAGAAATCACTATTTTGAAAATAAAGCTTGTAAGAAATATAAATTTTTTATTTTCGTTAAGGTTATAAAGGTATATACAAAATTTTAACCTAAACAATTCCATCAAATATAAATAGTAAAGTAAAAAAGACAAAAACAAAAACAAAATTGTGGCTATTAGAGTTAATTATTGAGTTTTAGAAAGGTGAATATGATTGTTTTTTTTTGCCTTTAGTCCATGAATTAATGTCTGAAAATATTTGGTAGAGATTGTGGAACACTCTCTATAATAATTTTATGTACAGAGTGTCCCTGTAATTCTTAGGACAAGTCTATATACCGCAACTGCTCAGGTCATTGGCAAACGCATTTCAGAATATGGAAATAGATCTTTGGTGCTTAGTTTCCTATCCGTCAGTCTGTATGTGTTTTTTATATACAAATTCGCTTTAATATCTTAAAACGAATAAACAAATCCTACCTAATTTGGATCAAATATTTGTGGTAATAAGGCCAGTTATAAAACAATATTCATTAATACTTTCGAAATGGCGGGCCATTAAATCTGATTAACTTTGAATGTCTTAAAAATCCAGCAGGGTATACAAGAATAAATCTGATCGTGGATTAAATCACAAATCTAATTACTCAAATACTATTTCAAACTAATAATAAATAACTCATTAAGAGCATCTTTACTGTAAAAAAAACATGGTTCGTTAAAATAAATTAATATCAGCCTTTAAAGTATCTTATCCCTATTTCTTTTATTTTTGTGATTTATTATGCAAAACATTTGAAATACATGTTTCAGGCCTATCTAAGGATAGAATAGAATCATATATTTCATGTTTAATGAATTTATTTAAATACCTGTTTATTTTAGGACATATTTATTTACGAAAATTTAGACGTATTTCCAATAAAACCGCTTATCTTTGATTTTGTCATCTATAAAAGGCATTATTGTCTGAATATTACTGTACGTATTTTCTTGTTCTTTATTATTCTTAATATATAAACAGATAACCTAGTCATTTTATTTAGTTTTTTTCACATATATTGTGAATAAATTGAAGCTTTATGATAAATACAACAGTTTATTATTGTTAATTAAGACATTTGTTTTTGTCCTTCATTGTTCATAAAGGCGTTCATTGTTGATACATTTGCAATATCTCTAGTAGTTTTTAATTTATTAGAAAAAAAGTTGCTTGGCAAACAGATATTAATGTATTTTCCTGTACTTTAAATGAAGGGACTAAGATGTGAGCACGATTGGCATGAGATATTCTGGAGCTGCCGTTTACTCGATTTTTGTATTGTGACCTACTCTACTTTTGTTGAGAATTTTCCAAGATATTCCATTTTTAACAACAAAAAAACGCACACTAACCGACAGAGGGGAAATTAAGCAATGTAGATCCATAATACTCAGTATATAAATGTATGTTTTGACAGCAATAACGCTTTTGAAAATACGGTAGTATATTTATTGCTACGTGTTTTAAACATTGTTTTCAACTTTTTTTAAAATTATAGTTGAACTAACTGATATGGATATAACTGAATGATATTTATTCTTGTTGATTATAAAAATAATAATTTAAATTGTTTGTCAAGTGTGTTTTGATATTACTACTATTCAGTTCTTAATATAGTATAATTCAGTTTATGATGCGTCCCCTTTAAAATATTAAATTGACTACTTTAGCCGTCGCAAAAATTACAATTTCATGGTGTGGATTTCTAAATTTTCCCGCTTTCGATTTGGTATTTGAGAGAATGTAAAACTAAGATTAAATAAAATTGTTTTTAAAGTGCGTCAATAAGTTTTACTGGTTGATTTTGATTTGTGTAGTGTTGGGGAGGGTGAGTTTTGTTGGATATAATCTACTGGAACCATTGTATATTATTATGTTTACACATGCCCGGATTTACGCAAATATTCAGTTCCTGCTGCGTTGTTTCGTACCACGACTTTCAAATCTAATTTTACTTTAAATTAAAACCTGTATTTGAATGCCTTAGGAACCTAGTTTTTTTACGTTAAGTATATTTGATGCATAGTATTTTTATGTTAATTGGTAATGATAACTGTTTGTTTTTTGGAAATTGTTAAGTAAACCACTAGCAATGCAGTGTAATATTGATATACTCATTGCAATATATTTAAATTGTATATATATGAGTGTGATATATAATTTATATTTTTTGGTTGTGTGAAATTGATAAATCGCTCAATGATGGGTTAATAACGTTTATTACTATATTTCGCGTTGGCAGGGGGTAATTGGTGGATTCCTCTCATCAATACAGGGACGGGTGGGTGATTTAGCAGCCCCCAGTGTTCTTGGAGGGTGCTAGTTAATCAGCACATGAGCACGGTCAAGGCGCTGAATTAGGACCCCCCTATTCAGAAAGGGGGTGCTAAATCAGCACACTGAAACACGGTCGAGGCGCTGAATTAGGACCCCCGTATTCGATAGGGCGGTGCTTATTCAGGCTCCTGGACACGGCCACTGTTGCTGATTTAGCACCCCCCTTTCGTGACGTCAAAATGAAGTATGTAGCGAGGGCGGTGCTCTGTCCAGGGGGTGCTAATTCAAGGCGCACC
>NW_025779035.1:0-64488 GCF_021130785.1 Homalodisca vitripennis | reverse complement strand
TCGCTTATTATACTTCAGCCTTTACATAACCATAAATCTAATTCGGATAGTAGTATATATAGGCTATTCAGAAATATCAATAATTCGATTGTGATGGAGGTCACTTTATTATACTTCAGCCCTATCGGAAAATCATCTAATTTGTTTGTGTATACTTCTGAAGGATTAACAAAACACATTGTACATTCAATGGCATTACGATAAATTAAGTTGTAAATTGAAAAAATATACCTGTTATAAAATAGTTTGTTTGAACTTTTTTACTTTCAGATTAAGTAAGTTTTAATTTAAAAACATCCTCTACATTTCACATCACTTATGTTAATACTCACACACTATCGGTTGGTTTGAAGTGTGATTAAATGTACATGTGATGAAGTTAGATATTGTAATAACTTTTTAATAGACATTTTTATCAAAACAGCCCAGATTGTTACAGATTAATCAAAATTTAAAATTTTCGAATTAAAGACGTGTGTACAGGACAACGTCTGTCGGGTCTTCTAGTATATATATATATATATATATATATATATATATATATATATATCATAATATATATTAATATATATATAATTATATTAATATATATATATCATAAATTGAAATAATATCAGTTTGTACCCTTTCATTAAAGGAAGATATTTTCGGTTTTTTTTAAGTCAAAAGAACGGTAATTTGTTTTGATAAATATTATATAATTTTTTGATGCCTTAAAACTAAATTAGTACTTTGTGTATTTATATTTGTTATTTACGTGATAATCTAAACTTTAATTAAGCCCATATAATGATTCTTATAGTAATGGTCCCAATAAATTCGCTTTGTGAAAAACAAAACTCTAAAAAAGACTTCACCAAAAGTATTTTTGAAAGATTTATCAGCAGTAAACACGGTTTTCCATCCTTTCAGTCATTTATTTCTTCTATCTTGGGCTATGATGTAAAATGCAGAAACACTTGTGCAAATGTTTAGTTTTGTTTGGTCCTAATAATAAATCTTAGAATGCATAAATCTTATAAACCTGTAGTCTAAACGTACTACTCCTATAATTAGTATTAAATTTAGTCAAGTTAGTTGACTAAACTGACTAATTTTACTTGACTATGTATATCTCATGAAGGCTGTTCAATAATTAATTACCAACTTCGGTGTTTGGATAAAATATTTTCGTACTGTGGTCATGCTGTTTGTTCTAAGCATGTTCATTACTGTTCCTAAATTCATTCACTGTATAAAATCCATGTTGCTCAAGGGTAAAGGCATTCTAGTTCTTCATTTTAGATCAATATTAAACATGGTGGATGTTGAAAACTTAACAGGATTGTGGATAAGTTATCTCCTTGAAAAAGTAAAAGTAATTATATACTAGCAAGAACTGGTATCTGCCGAACAATCTTATATGAAACCGTGATAAGGACACGTCATAGTCACAGTTATCTGAAAATGTTTAAGTCTAAACGCAAAACATACTCCTGATAATAAGTCCAAATGTGGAAAAGCACATAAAATTAAACACTACCCGACCCACTCTCAGTGACTTGGTAGATGAAATTATTTTAAAAAGTGGAAAATTAAATTAAATTAAATTTGAAAGTTGAAAATTTCAAATTATAGGTCAGTTTCTTCTTGAGATATAAAGAAGAAATGACAATAAGGTAGTCGTATATTATTTTTACCCAGCATCTAAACTGATAGGCTAGCTAACCATCAGTTGACAAATATATTTTTTTACAATACCGTTTTAATAGATATACGTTTAAAATTGTATGGTACATTTCTTATGTTATGAATGGTTTTTTAATAAACAGTTCTATTTTATGTTATTTATTTGTCCTTTAATATATTCAATAATAATTTTACATGAACCACACAGTATTTAATTTGATGCATAAAAAATTAATTTAAACAACGTTTTTGATAGAGCATACTCCACGAAGATAAAAACATTTCAAAGTGAAGGTGATAATTTACATGATTATATACGAAGTTTTAACCTAAATTATATAAGACAAATAAAATTTGTTATTACATTCATTATATTATAATTTTGTTGCGTGAGATGTTTTATTTAATAAATATATACAATGATTTCTACATATATTCGGTGTATTGTATTGTATCAATTGATCAAAAATAATGATATAAATGATGCAATATTGTAAAAAGAGTCGATAAACATTAATCTTCAAATAATCAGTTAAAGTAAAAAGAACTGTCAAATGTCACAGGTGCCATTGCTATATCTGTAAAATATCAGCTCAGTCATGACTTTGATGTTCAATATAAAGTTCAGACAGATATCGTTGTGATGTATTTTCAATTGTAATTTGCACCATTTTTATCCAATTTAATGTCTTGTAATATACCAGAAATTTGAAATGATAAATTCTATTAATTTATTAGAGATTGATAGCTGTGTAGTTACGGTGTGTATTTTGAAAGCAACTGCTCATGCAGTTCGTTTAAAATACAATTCTTTTTACGAAATATTTCAATAAAAATATCAATACACAGTACAATCAAATTGGATTCACTTGTAAAATATTCCTCCTCGCTATGTATTATCATAGGTTTATTCTATTTCATGTTATGTTTTTTAGAACAACTTTGCTAAGAAATATTATAATTATCTACTACGCCTTTTTTATTATATTCATGTTTTTTAGCTCTAATTTAGTATTTAAGTACCTTTATGACTCATAAGCTCAGTGTTCTAGAGTTGTGTACGTATCAAAGGTAAAATATTAAAAAAACTTGTTATCTTTTCAAATGATCAATAATCAATAAAACAATTTAAACAAAGAAAATTTTAATAATATATGGTCGGTATAAAATGTATAAATGTAGAGCCAATCTCATTAATCGTTCACCGTAAAGAGCTGTTACTTTTTTAAACGTGTCTTCGTCATTACAACTGAAAACATATTCCAAGTTTAATTGACGCTTCCATCAGCACAATACATTTTGACATATCATTTTTTTATTTTAATTCTAGCAAATGGCATATCATATACATAAATTATATTCTAAAGGAAAAGAGAGCTATGTACGCTGAGTTTAATCCGTAATTATTGCTCAAAAAAGAATACCAAATTATTTGTGATTCTTATATTCACCAAAGATCTGCTTTACGGAAATGGCCCATTGTCTGTTCATCGGTAAAAATTAAATAAACACAGCAAACATGGAATTATTGATAAACTATAAATGAATAATAATTGTAATATAGTTTCTACTGATAAATACTAATGAATATGAGTGTGGATGTAAAACATATAAGAAATAAATGAAATTTGTAAAAATTAAATATTAAATGAGAAGTTTACTCTGTATTAAAATTTAAGAGAAATAATAACATTGCAGTAGTAACTTAAGATTTTATTTAGAGGCAAAATTTTTTTGATGGAAGTATTATTATTCCATTTTCATAAAGATAATTTGACAAATACTGGGAGGGGAATATTAATTGAAGAAGAAAGTAATGGCGGTCAGAGATCCAGCATTGTCAGCACTTACCTCGTTGTACTTCATTTACCTCCCCTCATTTGGGGTTGGTTACGGACTACTTCGCTACCGCAAACATTCTTTCTTATAGTCTATGGTGGTTAAGTTGGTTAGCGTCTCAGCCTGTTACTACAGGGGCCCAGGTTTCAAAACAGTTCGTCCAAAGCATTTTTTGCACGCTAAGAAATATTCATCTCAGCATATACACGATTACTCTAAAAATTTGTTTTCAAACTAGAGTTTAAAGATAATTGAGATTATAAGATTTAAAAAAATTATAGGTGAAGACCTATAAAACTTCAGGAGGGTAAATCACAGGGTCATGGTGGAAATTGGCCTAAGTAGCAGTGATGTGATACTCAAACTGATTATAATTATAAACGAAAGAGACGACCAAATTGAGACGTCAAGTGGAGTGAAGTCAATCAAAAATTATTTTACATGAATGAAATCGTCAATTTGTTTTAATACATGTATGATATTCTGTACATCATTCGCAAATGATATTTTCAGCAAACATTACATATAGATCGTGCTGATTTTTTAAGACGCAGTGATTTAATTATCCTAACCAATATAATTTGTGTTGAAACGTTCCTGCCTTTCTACAAGACCAAGGAAGAAAACTGATTAGCTGGCTACGCGCCAGATGAACAGATAGTTACCCTGTAACATTGATCGGTGTGTTAACACTGACGTCACCTATTTTATCTGTGATTTCTTTTTCATAATAACACTTTGAGATCCATGATATGATTCTTAACACCATCTACACGCCGTCGTAGATGATGTTAAAATTATGTCTTATAAAAATGTAAGGTAAGTATAACAATTTAACCTCATATTGACAGTAAAATGATTTCATGCGTCGTGGTTTTATAATTATAAATATGAATACGAAATAATAAACAACGGTTTAAGTTATGCTATCCAGAGAATAAAAATTTGATTTAGAATCGATACCTATTTGAAAGTAAAATAAGGCTATGTTATTGTTAAATGATAAACATTTCAATACACCTCGAATTTTATAGAAGATTCAGCTGCTCAATTTATATCCAAGTTATGGAATGGCTTTTTTATTTTGGGGAAAACATTTAGAATTCACACATATTATTTTGTAACAAAAATTATTATTTAAAGAGGTGGTAAATATAAAGAATGTAAAATACTAACACTTTTAAAATTTATGTATTGTTCGTATGTGTTTTTTTAGTTTTTATTTGTATAATGTGTTATGTATAATTTATGGAGTAAAAATTTTTATTTTACTTTTAACTTACGTTTGAAGGTATTCTATAATATTAGTGTATTTGTGTATTTATATAAGTGTTCTTATGCGGATACCTTTATGACATAACGAAATCCCAAAACAAATCTTGTCCACGAACATACAAAACTAATGTGTAGGAAAATTCATATTTTATTACACTCATCATAGTTGAAGGACAAAAAGCTGCTACTGTTACTTTATTCTAATAAATTGTTAAAGTATTTCATAAACCTCCATTCTGGAACGAGCCACATGCATTGTGTGAATTATAAATAATGTCAGTAGTTTACTTAATTAAAGTCGCATCAAAACCTCCATCAGGATACATTGTCCTACAAATGAACATATTGATTTGTTTGCATATTTGTGCCTTAAGTTAGTTATCAGTAGTTTTTTATTTCGTGTGATGATTATATAAGATATATATATATATATAATAAGATGATATATATATATATATATATAAGTAGATATGAATGTGAGGGTTCTAGCTCACTTTTTGGGACAGTCAGAAAATCAACGTAAAATACTGTTTAAAGGACAATAAACTAATCTGTAACTCACGAATGAAAAAATTAACCGAATCTATAGCGGTTTTAACTGTTCAATGTTTGCTTCTACATTTATAAGCTGTTTTAATGAAAAAATCCAGAAATCTTAATGAAAAATCTATAAACGGAAATAATGAAATTTTGCTAACATTCGCTCAACAGAAAATAAGAGAACGATTTACTGAATTTCTTTAATATCGTTCTTAATCACATCATAGGCTAAAAATTTTTCAGAAACCACAACCACATAACAAATCGCGTTTGTAACAGCATTTTGAAAATCCATATTGATAATTATATCGTTCTTTTGAACTAGAAATATTTGTCAAACTCTTTGTTGTATCAATGACATAAATGGGTCTATTTGCTATAAATTCTTTGGGGTTTGTAATACATTTCCATATTTTTGTAGTAAACTTTCTTAAAATCTTGATACATCTGATACATGATTCTGAAAAGACCACCGGAAATGTTTAAATTTTGTAATTCATCTGGATAATAAGAACCATTCAATTTTACTCTGATATTTTTTACATCCAAACTATCAAACTTTGAAGGATTTTTTTCTTGATTATTCTGTCTATCTGTTTGAAAACCAATGATAACGAACTTGGGATTGAAGATATTTCTATAAATATTTGTGATATCGAACGAATAAGTTGTTCCGGAAATACCTTTTTGTTTCAATACATTGCCAATCTAGAAAATTAAACGTGATGTTTTGAGATTTTATAATTTCATCAATCAACCTAATTTTTACTCGTGGTTTTGTAATTCAATCATCGGAACTCTAATGGAAAAACTCGTTAATTGTAATTTTGCCATCAACAGGCATAACATTTCCAGTTGCAGTCTTCAGAATCACATCATCGTCTTCTGCTCTTATAAAACTTAGATAAAATCCTCCTTTATAGATCGGAATAGTAACATTTTCAAAAATCCTAAGCCGAAATGTGCTAAATCACCGACCGCTTCAAATTGTCCAAATTTAAAAGTTGATTCAAAACTGTTTGAAAATACATCACTTTTGGAATAACAAATAGTTTCCTTTAATTGTGCTTAATTGGCCACAGTTTTTCGACTTCTTCTATCAATTTATTGTGTTTTTCTTACTTCAATCTTAGAAAATAAAAACGGTATATAAATTATCGATTAATCTAACATTATCAGTTCCAAGATATGCTTGACCATCTTGTTTTGTTAAAGTTCCAGAAATATAAAACTGGAAGTTTAGACGAGCAAAAGTTTATCTCCAAAATCAATATTAAACTCAGTTCTTTTATTCGGTTCATTCAAATGTTGTTTACTAATTGGATAGAAATTTTTAAAACTCCGCCCTTTCAATATCACTAGCATATTTTCTGTAGTCCGCCATTTAATAAAGAGAAAATTTAGAAAATTTTAAACATCATGTATCATTTTTTCATCGATCTAATGTACGTTTTTATAAGAAAAGATATAAATTTTTAGTAAAATAATTAAAAAGATTAGAGTCATTTTTTAATGATCTACTTCGTCATATTCAGGATTCTCTTCCTTAAATTTTGCGATCTCGGTCACATATTTCAATAAAATTTGCACAGGATAGTAACCGCTATCTATAATATTGTTCCAATCAACTGTTATCTTTATTTTCATCCAAAAACTTTATACTCAAGTGTTGATAGAGACAAAGAACAGACATATGATCTTTTAATTGATAATGTATATTTTCTTGAATGAACTCTGATGATAAAGTTTGATATTTAGCAATGTTATACCAATTCAATTTGTTTACGTATAATCTCATCATATCTTCGGATAATTCATATTTTTGAGAAATGTCATCCCAATGTTCTTTTTTCAAATCTCTTTCGTGTTGCATGATAAAAAGATCGAAAGCACTGTAATGTCCCGCCATCTCCTATTTATTAGGAAAAAAATTTCAAAATCAAGTTTTTATAAATTGGCTCTTTTTTGCGTTACATTCAGCACATTTTCCAGAAAACTCTTTTAACTCCATTGATGTTTGCATAGTATTTTATATCATTTGTTGCAGTTTTTGCCTTACACCTCACACAATATATGAGCGCCATTTATTTAGGGAAAATTTATCGTGCATAAAACCCTACGCGAATACCTATTTCAGTAAGATCTTCCTCCATATTATTAAGTTTTTTTTCTAATTTTTTGAAATTTGACAGCATAAGAATCATTGTATTCAACAAATTTATGACCAATATTCTCAAAAGTTTTCGTAGCATCTAAACTAAACTTATCAAAAGACTCTTTAAAATTAGTAAGTTTTTTCATTAATTTCACCAACATCGTCTACTAATCTTCTATTTCTGGCTTCTTAACTTGTCATAGACTTCTGTTGTAAAATTCTTTAACATGCTGTTTATGATTCTCGTAATTTTTGTTTAGTTCATTAAACATTTTTAATATGATCTTCTAATTGAATCATTACAACAACATCAAATGGATTAATTCCTTTACTAACACTGCTAATTCTTTTTCCTTTAAAATCTAAGGCATTTTTAACATTTCGGATCATGTAAATCAACAATATCGATGTTTTCTGATAATTTTAGAGGTTTTAAAAATTTGTTCTTTAACAACAACATCATGTTTGTCAATACCAGGTCGAACACCGACAATTCTTTTTCTTATTAGCCAAACTAACATAATTCTTTTCAACTTTGATCGCTTCAGTAATTTCATCAGCTTTTTCGATATGAGACATTAAATTGGTAAATAATTTTTTTTACACCATCATCAACTTCTTTTTCCAATGTTTTTATTTTATCAGCAACTTCATTTGAACTCATGAAATTTGCAAGTTTGTTATCATATTCTGCTTTAAAAATCTTCAATCTCGACAGCAAACATATCTGAATCTGGAAGGTTTTGTAATAAATTTTCTAACTTGTTATCAAACTCATTTCTCAAACTATCAAAATTGAAACTATTATCTACATTTTGAATAATTTGTGTTCCAAATACGTCAAAAATATTTTGTGAATCCATATTTATTAAGTAATAATTTGTTAACAACTTCTTTAAAATCTTTACCAGTACTCAGTTCATTCAAAACAAAAACACATAAATGACCACAAATTGGGGGATCTTTATAGTCTTGAATCTGAGAATCATTGTAGTAGACGCTTGATTTTTTTCAAATATTCGATCAATTCTATAGGTGGTTTGTCCTCAATTCTTCCATACGAATCAAAATAACATGCATTCTTATCATTTTTATAATAACAAATCCAATGCGTTCTACTTCCCATAATCGAGTCTAAATTCACAATTCCACATTCAAATTTCTTAACTTTTTCAGGTAATGTATCGCGCATAAAAATTCCTCTAAAATGTTTAATATTTTTGCAGATTTCTTCCAATTCCCCGAATGTTAAAGGTTTAAATTTTTTTTCAATGTTTGATTTCACGTAATTCAAAGTTTTTTCATCTAATCCAGATCCTGTAACATCTTCTAACTCTTTATCTAACCAATTTAAAATGTTTCGAACAATAGGAATCACATCCTTTTTAACGATTGGAGCAGCTTTACGAACATAAGGAACAACATTTTTAACAACTGGAATATTTTCTCCAAAATCTAATAAATCTTTCAAAAGTCCACCATTTTTAAGTTCTTTCAACTGATTATAAGAAAATTCTATTCTGGTTCCTTTATTGTTTTTCTTATGTTTTTCGAGTTTATTGTATTGTCTATTTGTTAAAAATATCTTATCTTCGCCATTTTTTAGTTGATCTATTTTAAATTGAATACTAACGGGTATTTTCTTCTTAAAAGCGGATTTTATTTTTTCTTTCTGATTTTTGCTGAAGTTTACGTTCACCTCCATTTATATAGTTAAAATTTCAAGTTCTCTTCGATTCCCATTCCTAGTTTTCTCTTCAAAAACATTGCTCCAGCTGTTGGAAGCGCAACAAAATCTTTCACCTAAACTAGCATCTTTTGATAAAAATCTATCCATTGCTTTATCTTGCAAAACTTTATCTGCTATATGTCTGGAATTTGTGTCTCTATGTTTTGCATAAAAAATATCGTGTTCCATACCAGCTTGATCTAATTTATTTATACCAGGATCTCCCTCTTTTTAGTCTTTTTTCGAGTTTTGTGCCAGGCCCCAGATACTGATAAGTTGGTACGTGTAATTCAAAAGGTAAATTGTTGATAAAATCATTCAAAAGTCCACTACCCTCAATCATAGATGAACTTATTGCCGGCAAAAAACTCGTTTTAAATATTTAATTCCATCAGGTTTTTCAATCATTTCATCAAGTTTGTTCGAAATAAAATCTTTTAATCGCTTTCTTTTCGTTCAAAAAATTGTTGTTTCCAGCCTTCTCTTGAGCATAAATATAATTAATAATTCCCATCGAGTTTTGTCAAATCGTCGATATATCTGTATTCAATCTTATTATCACTGTATTTTCTTACACCTGATCCTTCGATTCGTTTTTCCCAAATTGGTTTAAATCAAATTGAGATATTTTTTACCTTTACTTGACTTTGGTTTCTTAGTTGATGGATCATTATTTTTGTAAATTGAATCAGATTTCCATAAAATTTCAGTATACTTTTTCAAGTCTTCTTCAGAATATAAACCGTCTTTTGGAAACATCAGTGCCTGTTAATAATCTCCATAAACCTTGAGTTTCCTTCATATGTTTTTTCATTAATAATGATATCATTATGCTCAAAAATTCACGGGCAAATTTCCAATCATAAAACTTTTCTTTTTTCTGTCCCAATACAAACCAAATTTATCATCTTTTGCTCTAGGAAGAAATTTTTTACCAATTTCACCAATTATTATATCCGTTGTTCCAGGACTTATTGGTTCAACTATGGTAGAGTCTTCAATGATTCGAGGTCTAAATGGTGTTGAAGATGGTAATTTTGGCAATTCAAACTCAGATTCTGGTATCGAAATATCAGCAAATAGTCGTACAACTGGAACCAAATTCATTAAATTTTGATTATCGCTTAAAAACATTTTCAATTTTGCCCTCAACATTTTTTATTGCAGATGTTACAGGTTGATTAATTTTTTGAATAAATTCTTGTTCTTTTTCATCAATTCGAATCTGTTCTTTAAATTTCTTTGATTAATTTCTTTTCGATTTGATCAAGTTTTTTTCGCTTCTTCAGAAGTTACGTTCGCCATTTATTTAGGAAAATTTTGAAACGTGGAACGTAAAAAACGTTGAACGTGGAACGTAAACGTGAACGGAACGTAAAACGTGAACGTGGAACGTGAAACATGAACGTGAAACATGAACGTAAAACATGAACGTGAAACGTAAACACGAACGTGAAACACGAACGTGAAAACGAGAACACGAAACGTGAAACACGGAACGTAAAACGTGAACGTGGAACGTGGAAACGTGAACACGAAACGAGAACACGAAACGTGGAACGTAAAACGTGAACGTGAAACGTAAAACGTGAACGTGGAACGTAAAAAACGAGAACACGAAAACGTAAACGTGGAACGTAAAAACATGAAAACAACTAGATTATCACACGTTTATATTGGAAAATTTATTCAAATATTTACCACTTTTAGGCTTCAAAGTTAGATTAATAGTTTAAAAATCCGTTAGTCTTCCTTCCAAATTTTATCACATAAACACAATAAAGTGGTTAAATTCATATCAGATCCCACATAATTGTTATAAATCTTTCTCGAATAGTGATCATCTTGCTTAAAAATACACAACATATTCAGGTTATTTCTTATAACTTGTTTATCAACCTTTGAAAAGCATTGGGAAAGATAGATACAAGATATGTTTTTGTGACGAGACATTACGAAATATTCCTTAATAACGTCTTGATTTTCTAAAATACAATCATCAAAAACGATTAAAGAATTTGGTTTACATTCGCTTAAGTGAACTATGTCCTCGGAAACATTATAAAAATGTGATATTTTTTGTTTAAGTTTTTCTCAATATTTTCAAATCTTTGTTGTAATTTTTTGTATACGTCTTGTTCTAAAGATTTACTAAAAAACATACAAATTGGAATAAGGAATCAACCTATTGTAGATAAAATTCAATAATAAAGTTGTTTTTCCACATCCACTTGAACCAACAATTAACAATCTGATTGGTTGATCTTTCTTATTTTCTTCAAACGTTTGAAGTTTTATCTGATCTTTTTGCTTTAAAAATTTCTCCATTTAAATAGAAGATTTTCATCTTGAAGCAACGCTTGCGAAAATGAAGCTGTTCAAGTTGACTTCAGAAAGCTCTAAATTAGTTTTAAACTTGGAACATCCTATACACTTAGAGGAAGAATCAAATTATTTTATCGGTTTAAGCGGTTTTTATTCTGACAATTTTGTTAATAAATATTAGTGAAAGTTCTCCTTATTGTATAGGATTTAGTGAGAAGAACGTAACAAAATATTATGGTTTAAACAAAGGATATTACACTTTCGATCAAATAAAAAATTCCCTTAAAAAATTATCTGAAAACATTCAAACAATCAGATAAATCTTTAAACTTTGAACGAAAACAAGTTTGAAATGCAAAAAAATTATCTCTCTAATAAAATTCAAATAAAATCACCAGTAAGAATAATGTTTTCAGCAATTATTGTAGATTTGTTAGGGTTTGTTCAAGAAACTATTGAGCCAAATCAGGTATATTTAGGAAATAAAACGCCAAAATTTTAGACCGTTCGATGTAATTGAAGTGCACTGCAATCTCGTTGAACCTAGTTTTGAAAATCATACCGAACATCTTCACAAAGAATCGGAAATTTTGTACACTTTTTTCCCAAATGTTGCTTATGGTATCAAAAATCAGTGAAAAACCAAATGAAATCGATTATATTCCAATTAGAAAAAAATATTAAAAGAATTCAAAAAATCGTTCTAAACTATACAAGACTCTGAAGGAAATTCTATTAAATAATGAGAGTAAAACAACAATATATTTAAGATTGTCAAAAAGAATGATGAATCAAGGGGGGGAACGAATCGTTCTTACCTTCAAATTTTCAAGAAAACAACTTTTGAATGTATAAATTACAAGAGTCTATCCCATAGACCCTTTCAAAATCTTCATCCTGACACTGTTTTTATCAATAAATCTGGGCTTTATTCTCGAAATAAAAATTACTAGTTAAATGGAGTCAGTTGTAGACCTACTCAATAATCAACTAAAATTCAATAACAAACATATCTTTACGATTGTTGACGAAAACAATGTGATCTGGTTTAAGGCTAAAGACGTAGCAAAAATTCTAGAATATGAAAATACTATGCAAACGATCAGAATAAACGTTGACGAAGATGATAAAAACTTCTATTTTAATCTAAATATAAGGGGGGCTATAAATAGCTTACCTTCAAACTTTCAAAAAACACTGTTTTCATTAATGAATCTGGGCTTTATTCTCAAAATAAAAATTACTAGTTAAATGGAGTCAGTTGTAGACCTACTCAATTATCAACTCAAATTCAATAATAAAGACATTTGCACGATTGTTGACGAAAATAATGAAATTTGGTTTAAGGCTAAAGATGTTGCAGAGGTGTTAGAATATGAAAATACTAGACAAGCAATCATATTAAACGTTGATGATGATGACAAAATTCAATATTTTTACTTAAAAAACAAGGGTCTATTCGAATGGCCCCTTAACAATCTTCATCCCTGTACTGTTTTTTATTAATGAACCAGGTCTCTCAAAATAAAAATTGCTTGTTAAATTTTTTCTATCTAAATGGAGTCAGTCATAGATCTAAGAAATAATCAACTAAAATTCAATAATAAAGAAATTTTAACAATTGTTGACGAAAATAATGAATTTTGGTTTAAGGCTAAAGATGTTGCAGACATATTGGAATATAACAATACAGAAAAAGCGATTAGAAATAATGTCGATGAAGGTGACAAATCTCAATACTTTTTATCTAAAAGATAAGGTAGCCCTCGAGGGCCACCTCGCAAATATTCACAAAGATACTATTTTCATTAATGAATCAGGACTTTATTCGATAATTTTAAGATCTCATAAAATAGAAGCAAAAAGCTTTCAACAATGGGTTACGAGAGATGTTTTACCAAGCATTCGTAAATTTGGTGTGTACAAACTTGAAAACGAAAATAAGCAGTTAAAAGATGAAATAAAACAGTTACAAATTTCAGGTCAAATGAAATCCTTGAAAATAGAGAATCAAGAATTGCGAATGGAATTAATGAAGAGAGATATGGTATGTAAAGATTTTGATAAGAAAAAACACCATGTTTTTGTGTTAATTAAGAAGAATCACATGTGGGAATGGCCTTATTACGTTATCAGAGCTCAGAAACGAGAAATACCAAACCGATTAAAACATCTAAAAATAAATTATCCTGAATTAGAGATTTTGTTCATTGATGACGAACCAAATTCTATCAATCTCTACAACCAAATGAAAGAATCTTTGAATATTTTATACAACGGAAATCATTTTAACTACAAATATGGCAGAATCTCGACTGATTTATAGAATATCTAAATTACACGATGAAAATGTTAATAAATTTTATTAAACTCTCGAATTATGATATTTTTGTTTGTAAATGTTTTTGAAGATAAGGTAACCATTGAATGATTCGTCCACACTCGCAAAGAGTCGGTTTCTTTTGACTTTCTCGTTTAATTCTTCTAGCACAATCTCTAACAAAAAGCCTTCTTGTTATCTTTACTATAATGCCAATCGTAAAATTTGGAAATATCCTTAATTTCTTTACAAACGCAACATTTTTTCTCTTCTAAACGTTAATTTTTCTAATTTATCGTATAATTCTCTTGCATATTTTTTTATGACAATCCTTACAATAATAGTATAATCCATCTTTGGTATTCTTATTTTTATGAAAAGCTTCAAAATCTTTTAAATTTCTTTGCACTTTGAACATTTCTTTTGAGCCTCCATTTATATAGAAAAAATCTTTGACTTTCTCAATTCATATTCATAAAACTTTCCGGTTATTTTCTTCATTATTTAAATCTTTTATACTATAAGTTACAGGATCTGTGTTATTAATTTGATAAATCACAAAGATTTCTCTTGACCAATTGTTCTTTATATTTGTTCGAAAATGTTTGTTTTTTACTAACAATTCTTACATGATCATTGACTTTAAAATTTAGTTTTTCGTGTGAATTTCAGGTGGAACATACTTGAAAACTGTCTCTAATAACTCCTTTTCTGCATCTTTATCTACTACTTTGGGCTTCATTTTGATTGTGCTGTGAACTGTATCGTTATAATTGTTTACGATTTTTTGAAGAATATCGATCCATTTAAAGTTTTTATTAATCTCAAAAATTACTTTTCATTCTCTCATTTTGAGTTCTGTTATATCTCTCTACAATACTTGATTTCTCTTCGTTTTCAGTATGATAAATCTTGATGTCGTATTTTCTCAAAACATCGTTAAATTCTTTATTTTTAAACTCTAAACCCTTATCTGTATGAAGTAGGTTTGGAGGTTTGTGATTGATCCTTATGGCATCTTTTACTATATCTTCGAAAGCTTTTGAAATATCCTTGCCGTTTTTTTCTTTTGATAGCTCTTGACCAAGCATATTTTGAGAAAGTATCAATAACATTTAACATATACTTAAATCCATCATTTTGATCTGAATAGTTAGACATTATTACTAAATCTGCTGCCCATAAATCGTCACTTCCTAAAGTTATAATTTTTCTCTTTTTAAACTTTTTTCGTACTGGTGCATGAATTTCTCTAGCTTCAATCTCGATTTCTTCCTTATTCTTAGATTCTTTCTTTACTTGTTTTTCATTTGGATTCTTTATAAACTTACTCTTGTTTGTCTTACATTTTGAACATTTTGCAGCAATTCTATACAATCCGTTTTTGAGTTTGAACGATTTTAGAATCTATATTTTTCGTTTTTTTTCTTGCATTTGTGGCAGTGAATCAAATCATCTTCCATTTACATGTCAAAGTTTCCAAGTTTATTTAACTCATCTAATATATCAGATTTTGCTTCATTTTTATAGCCATAAGGTACTGTATCGATCTTATTTTCTAGGACAATTCTCTTATCATCTTTAGCGTTCAGTGCTAACTTGTTTATAGTGATGGTATACAATTCATGTTTATAGCTTTTTATTACAGTCATCTCCCTAAATTCTTCTTTATCTTCGAACAAACATCTCTTCAAGTTTTCGATATTTATTGTTTTATTTACAACGCTTCTCTTAATTCCTTTACACCTAACTGGGTTTTTATCTAGATATTTGTACGAGTACATCTTTGATCTTAAAACCACAAAATTCTTCTAAAACTTCGCTATTTAACTCATCTTTGAATTTCCCTATTACCTTCTTATTTTTAGTAGTGAAACATTCATGATCTTTTGGATAATCACTTGTATCAAAGTCATCTATATTTTCTTTAATAATTTTAAAAGGATCTCGTTTCAATTCTAGAAAATAACTGTCTGTATTTATGTAACACAGATTCAAATCTGGATCAAACTTCTTTAATTTGTTGTAATAAAACTCGTACATTAGCAATTTTGAGAGGTCGAGAACTGAAAATCCTATGTAAATCGGTTTGTTAAATTTAACCTTTTGTTTGTACATGTGACTCGCTATACAGTTGTCGTCAAAGATGTTAAAGCATTTGAAGTTCGTTTTCTTGGCCTGTTTCATTGAAAATTCTTCATTTCCTAGTCTAATTATCACATCTGTTTCTCACATTTTCCATAGATTTTCCAAAAACTGAGTTGTTCATTAACTTGTAAAAGTCCTTCTCAAAGTCACTTGTAGCTTTGGTTCTCATGTTTGTGTTAAAATCAATGTAATCTTTCATAAAAGGCTTCTGATCGAATGCAATAACTCTATTCACATGTTTCAAAATCATACCTTGTTCCAGATAGAATTTCAAAATTTCTCGAATGAACAACGTATTCAGTTTTATCCAGTAGAGTTGTGCAAAGTTTGTTTTTAAAAATGTTCTGGAGCAAGAGGTAAATCCTTGTGATGTTCGTGTAAATTCGTTGGATATCCAAGATCAACTTCGAGAATATAGCCATAATCTTCGTCGCCAGTGAGTTCTAAAATTGTTTCTTGCCACTCTTCTTTTGTATACGTTTTAGGATCCATCCACTTGATATCGCCGTATGGTAAACTTTGCATGAGGCCATACCCATAAAGGTTATTAGCATCGAGATAGAGTAAATAGTTTTTCGGGCTTTGTCTTATCAAAATCTTTTAAAATATTTGTTATTTGCTTTCACATATCGCTTAATACACTGAGAAATGCCTCCGCGAATACCTTTTTCGATCATTAAATACATATCGTAATCGTGTATCAGTTGAAGCTCGATTTTAGTTAATTTTAACATTGCGTCCTATGCGAGACTGGGAGCTGTTAGTTAGTGTGCTGGATTAAGCTTATAGCAATTCAAACAAATATTCCTAAAAATTTTCAAAGATATCAGCGAGCAATAGAACATCTTGAATGTTATAGAGATCAGAGTAATTTCCTAGATTTTTCTCTTTTAATTTGTTCCAAACATTTAAGTAGTGTTGAAAATCTTTCTCAGATATGCTCTCATCTGTCAAAAGTGAATAGAAATCTTGAATTCTCAATTCTTCTGTGTAATCAAGTTTTTCAATACTGTCGATAAATTCATAGGGAAATATTCCTTTTCCAGATAGAATTTTAAAAATCTCGTCGTCGTCATTTGGCTGTCTTTCTATTATCTCATTCAATATTCTTCCATCTTGTATAAAATGATTTGTATGTTTGAAGTCTTCTCTCTTTAGATTTTTAGCTAACTTTTCTATAGACGAGGCCATGAATCTGAACGTGTCCTACAAACGAAAACTTGATGAATTTTCTTGGCTTATCACCTTCGAATTCATAGCCATATCCAGAATTTACAGAATAATTTATATATTTTTCATCGGTGTTTGCAATCAAATCAACATTTCCATATTGTTTAGCCAATTCTTTTATGTACAAATGAGTATCGTAATTTTGACATATTGTGGGCAGAAAACGGGAATATTCTGAGGAAATTTCAAATTTAGATTGCAACATGCATGAGCTGCGCCTCGAAACTTGCCGGTTAAAATGACAATGATCTCTCACTTTATTATAACTCTTATCTTTCCAACTATCAGGAGTAAAACCATACTGAATTGACCCAACATCATAAGCAGACCATTCACAGATATGACAAACGTTTGAATTTTGATACGAAATTTCTTCTTCTTCTGTCAATTTCATAGGTTTCATGTTCTTAGAATTATATTTTTTCGCTATGTATTTCGATAATTTATTGAGTTCTTCAAACAATTTTGTCGGGACGTTTTTCAAATCTTCTTCATTTTTGGCACGATAACATATCGGTTTGTACATGCGATTGGTCACATTCGACACTAAATATAGAGTAAAACCATAAGGAATGTGCCTCTGAATCTTGGTTGTAGTCGATCTTTGTGGATTGTTCTTGCATGTCGGAATTTTTTCTAATATGCTCTCAAAGTCCATATAAATTACGTACGGATGGTTAAATTTCTTTTGATAATTAGTAAATTTAGTTGTTTGACCTGGAAATGGCATAATTGGCTTACAAACTTCGTGTTGCTTTGCAAATTTCTAAATGATCTGTTAAATCTCCAGATTTGTAGAAATGGCTTAAAACATCTTCTGCATAGAAATTTTTTATTTTTACACTTAGATAACTGAGAAAATACAAGTTTGTTTAAATCTGTTATCAAAACATAATGAGATTTTTTCATCTTGTTTAACATACAATAAATCGATTTCTAACTCGGCATCATAAATTTCTGAAATTTGTAACGGAACAATATTGAGTTTTTCATCAAAACTATAGACATTTACAGACATTTTCGGATAATTATACTTTGCTTTACTGCTTCGTTTTTCAAATAATTGTATATCTTTTAAGGACATTGGATACTCGAAACCTGAAAATATCTCGTCATTTACAAATTTCTCGTATTGCTTTGCTCTGTCAGCATTCTTTTCAGGTTTTTCAATAGCGCATCGGATAGAATAAACAAAACAGAAATCATCTTTATTTTTGATATTTACACAAGCTTTCTTATCTTTGATTTTCTTTGGCAAATCGATATATGATCCTGCGTTCATTTATTTCGTGTTTATTAAGGCTCAAAACTAGTTGTTTGCAGCTTTTAAATGTCCATCCAGAACCCTTATTTGGATGATTTGTCTGTTCTCGATGTGTTAATTTATTAAATTGCTTAGTAATAAAGTCGTTTACATCAAAGATCTCGTCTGCTTTTATAGTAAAGTACATTGGACAATTTTGTGTTTCACCGTTCACTAAAGTTCGTTCGTATTCGCATTCTAAAGAGAGATATCCTTTACTATTTTTCACAGTTTCTTGAAATTTTTCGATTAAACTTTTAATTTCTGGGCGCAAAATAGAAAGATATTTGTAAATTGACATGAAATTGTCGTTCAAATTTGTTAAAATGTTATTGCTTAAATAGACCATGTATTGAGGATAAAACTTCTACATCAATGATATTTTCAGGTTTCTCATTAAGAGTTTTTGTCAATTTCTTCGATAATTTCAGACTTAGTTTTATCGTTTGTTTCAATGGACAATTTCTCAGCGATTGATTGAATTTTTTCATCTTTAAATAGATTGAGATCTTTTTTACTTTCCTTAAAATTTTTCTTTAGTTCACGCAATTTTTTCTATATTATACATGTTTTGGTGATCGGCAATTTGATTCTCTTTAGCCCAAGTCCTCAAATAATTTAGTTCTTTATTATAAATTTCTTTGTTCTTCAAATGATTTTTCGACTTATAATGTCGGGTAAAATGATGTTCGAAAACATCTTTTTTGCAGTACGGGCAGGATATCTTTTTTCCTCTCCATTTAAATAGGGAAAATTTGAATCTGCCAAGTTTTACTTTTTAGTAAAATATCTTTTTATTAAGCTGAAAAATAGCAATAATTCAGTAGATTTCTAAGGATTTTTATCAAAATTTGATAAAAAATCAGCACAATTTATGGTTGAAACAGCCTTTGATTCTTCTATTTAAAGAAGAAAAATTTGTTTAACTAACACTTTGAAAAGTACAGATTTTTACTAAAATTTGATACAAATCAGCACAATTTATGGTTAAACAGCCTTTGATTCTTCTATTTATATAGAAAAAATTTCATTTAGAGATTTTTTAAATTTCAATTTTGTAGTGATTTTTCGAGAAATATCGTTCACATTATCAACTTTAAAGCTAAAAATTCGCAATAATTAGAGAAATTCAGTAGATTTTCAGGATTTTTCAAAAAAAACTCTAGTATATATGCACCTTAAGAGCTGTGGTTTTGACCCTAAAAACACGTTTTTTAGGGTCAAAACCCCGGTTTTTTGTGTATTTTGGAAGTATAGTGTTGATTTTTTCACCTTAAAAGTGTAGTAGAAAGTATTAATTTTTTTCTATGTAAATGGCACTGTTACAAGAGTTTGAATAAGGTTGGTGATTTAACATTCAAAGAATACAAGAAATTAATAGAATTAGAAGAAAATAAGAAATACAAAATTGTGAATTTGGAGAAAATGAAAGATAAATTCGGGTTTACAATAATTGCCGAGTTGGAAGATTGTAAAGTACACTTGCCAAACAGATTTTTGACTGTTTTGGATGAAAAAAAGATTAAAGAATTGAACAAAAATGAAAAATTACACTTGGTTGTTACTGGAAAGAAGACTATTAAAGATAAAGACTGTGTTACAATTAACTTCGTGGAATAAAGATTTCGAAAGATTTCTGGATTTTTTCATTAAAACAGCTTATAAATGTAGAAGCAAACATTGAACAGTAAAACAGCTATAGATTCGGTTAATTTTTCATTCGTGAGTTACAGATTAGTTTATTGTCCTTTAAACAGTATTTTACGTTGATTTTCTGACTGTCCCAAAAGTGAGCTAGAACCCTCACATTCATATCTACTTATATATATATATATATAAGATTTCATAACTTTGAAAAAGGCTACCATACAAAACATTTAGAAAGTTTTGTCAAATTTTTAATAATAGTAATCTACAAAGAAATATTATTTCTATTATCTATACCGAAAACCTATATAGAAGGGAAGAATACAAAATAAAGTTATTTGGTCATTTTAGTCACCGTACAATCGTAACAATGAGTCGTTTGTGGACGTAGAATCACCTTTTTCACTTTCATATGCTGAACTAAATTCCTTGTTGAGTTGGCGATAAGACCGTCTACAGCTTAAGACATTTCACCAAGTCATCGTCTCTGCCTTAGCATACTGCTCATATTTAAACAGTCATATCAGTGGTCTATTAACAGGAGATTTAAATTTTAAGTATTTTAATAAAATAGTAAAAGATTTATGTTACAATATTTACTAAATAAATTGTAAATTTGTTGATACATAACAATATACAGTACCACTGAGTATTACTATTTTGTACTAGTTCAGGAGCAGCGAGCAATAAGCACACTATATTTCTTATTACAGTTTTTTTTATCGATAGAGACAGTTTTTCTAAGAAAGAAATTATTACGTCACTATATTGGTGGCGGTTGAAATTGAAGGGCATTATCTAAAGGGTTGAAAATGTGAGATAATAACCATTTTTAGGTAGTAGTTACCTTAACTTGATACACGTAAAACCAACAATCAGACACAGTCAAATATTTTTTTTGGAATTAGCGTTACAAAACGATACATTGTTATGAAAAATACAATCTGTGACATTATTATTTTCATAATTTTAACCCTTTCCATGTAAACTATTTTGACTTCCCCCAAAACTAATGTGGCTAATGATCAATTTATTTTTGTGAAAAATTCCATTCCCAATAACAAGAAAAATCGTGTTCTCTTATTATAAAATAGCTTTTATGATTAAAATGGCATAGAGTTCCTGGACTATTAAAGTTCTAAATGAATATTTACTTTCTATAAAAAAAATATAGCACCCACTGTTATCTAAGGATAACAGAAATTGAATATTTGTTTATGTATAAATCAATGACAAAATATATGTTTTAATTTGGCAAAGCAATGTTACAACTAACTATAACATATTTTTCGAGTGCCACGTTGTCGTAGAAACAAAAATGTGGTTGCTTAAATATTAAGTTTAAAAATATAATTTATGAAAATTAATTTACATTTTCATTACATCTATATGGCTGCAAGGATACTGTTAATTACATGTTAATTTTGTGTAGGAAATTAGACGATATGTAACCCAGAATTCACATTTATATTTAATTATAATAAAGCATATGTAATAAAATATGAATTTTTCTTCCAAGGATTAAATGTAGGAACTGAGGTATAATATTTGTTAAATTTACACAGTTAACATGTAAGCACTTGTTGTAATAAAACAAAATATATAATTGTAATTTGTCTTTTGGAAGTGGAGGATTACTATTACTAGTTCTATTGAATAAAAACAAAACAAAAAATAAATGATTTTGGACAAAATTTGCACCCGTAAACAATAAAAATAACAGTCATATATTTATTTTATTAACATTAAAATACGAAGAGAACACAAATAATTATTAATATAATTTTTATTTTATGAGTTCTAAGTAAAAAAAGTATAACAGCGGCTTCAGTTACGAATAAAACAGTTGGATTAACAGACAAATACATTACAAATAAATAAATAAATGAGATACTGATAGGTAAAGTTTTGGTTTCTGTCAATACGAATAAAATATGTTGTGGCTTTATGTGCTCTGAAACTTTCTAATGTTAAGTGGGGAATAGCATAAAAATGTAATTTATATTTTCGGTTCCTTTAGAAGGGGATGGATGTACAAAATTAAGGCCTAATTTATGTTTCTATTAAAATAGCTATGGTCTGTTAAACATATAATGTTTTGTTGTATTACTTACTTAGTTGTTGCAAAGCCATATAATTATGTACATTTGTTACTTGCTCCCCCTATTATATGCCAGTGGCAATTTTCTTATGAAATTAAACTTAAATTCATGCTACATCCAAAACTATATTTAGATTTCCTCTACTAATTAGTATTAAAAATTTGTTTCAGCTTTTACATTATTCTGGTAAATAATTGAGAACTCTAAATATAGTTATTATTATATTATTATTATTATTATTGCGTTATTTGAGTTATTTTGAGTTTTATTTAGTTTCATTATTAAACTATGAATTATTTTCATTTAAAACTAAAATTAAAATTATAGTTTAATTTCAAAGCTTAAAGCACATATAAATGACAAGTATGTTATTGTTTATATAGGTGTGATGTTTATCATTAAATATCAGTAATAACAATTATTTCTTTCCAATAATTTCACTTTACATTATTATTCTAACTGTCTATTACAGATTAGCGATCTTTTGTGTAGCATATTAAATACAGAAAAGTTTAAACGTTCCATTACAGCTAGATAATATACAATAAATAATAATTTTAATAAAATAGAAAAATGTGTAAATTTTTCTGAATAATCCTGGTTATTTACTTTTTTAAGGTGTTTTTTTCGTAATGTATTATGTGAGGAATAATTCTATCTTGACATATATAATTTCATGACACAAATCTTTATAGAGTGAACATTTTCTTATTCTGTACTTTTTTGTAAGAAATGGTATATTAAACAGCACAAGAATGTTCCAGAGTAAAAATATGATAGTCATCTCATCAAGTTAGCAATTCTGCTTGAACACCTACTTGTAATCAATGTTTAACACTCTTCGACACATGTAACAATTCACGGTAATAATATTTTCAATTACTGTTCAGGTACAGACATGCCTGGAGCTTAAGGTGTTAATAATTTTCTGTTTTTATTTGGAATATCACAGGTAATTTTATGTTAGCTATATAAATTGCAATTTCTAGTAATATGGATGCTAATGTGCTGAAATAGAAGCTAAGAAAAGTAAAGGAAAGTTGCTTCAGTAAAAGTGAGCTAATTGGCACAGATCCCATGAGTCTAAGAAACTTGAACAGAGACAAATATTAGGTCTGGTGAGAGTTTGAAGAGTTCACGTTAGCTCTGAACTCAACTTGTTGAATAATTTTGCAAGTTCACTACAATACATTTTCTTTTAAGGAAAAAGTGTTAGCTTTTTTGTATGTTATATCTGTTATTATTTACGATACCTTACCATTTATATTATTGTTTACATAGACTTAATCTCGGTAGACAGGATGTTTTTAAGTGTCCCATCATTTGAACCTATTAAAATATCATATCAATCTTACAACAAACTTATGGATATTCCATAAATTTAAATGAAATTGTAGAATTTTTAATAGGCCATCAATTACTAATATAGCGGACAACCTAATTTATTATTAAAAAATATTTTTAAGTAATTTTCTTAAATGCTCTTTGACCCTTCTAAATGTATACGAGACAAAGAAGACCTTAATTTTATATTTGAAACTGGACCTATATATTTAACTTTAGTGTAACGGTGAAACAATTTCTAAAACAATTTATTGACGTAATGAATTTAAAAAAAATCAAATATATATGACATAAATTGAGCCATAATTGCGTTTAAATTTATAAATGTGATAACAATTTATATATATATATATATATATATATATTATACAAAAAAATACTTACATACATACATACATAATATATATAGATATATAACTATAGTTATATAGTCACATGATATTGTATATATATAAATATATATATATATATATATATCTATATATATATATATATATATATATATATATATATATATAATCATGTACGGACTATATAACTATAAATATATATACACATGTATATGAGGATAGGTAATTAAAATTTCGACTGAAGAAATTATTGTAAGAATATGTGTGGTTTGTATGATTCTAATGGAGGTTCAAGAATTAATGTACATATATATTAAGTGCCCAATACATCAAAACCTGCGTATAGTACTGTGTAAAAATTGTTGCATTAAAAATAGAAAACTAATCGAAGAAACGAGTTCTGTAATTGATATATTATTACTCGTTCCTCATATTGTGATATAGAAAATTGCTATTACAGAATTCGACTAATGTAAGCTATTTATATATACATAATTATGAATATAATATATATTTTAGACCATGAAACTAAGAAGTTTCAACCTAAGAAAGTTCTGAACCCTACTGATCAACTGATCACTGTGTTTATATACATCCAGGGATGTTAAAAAGAAAATAAAAATTTTTTTAATACTTTGAAAAATATCACTATGTGGGTCAATCATGTTTTAAGAATGCTAATTTAGATTCGTGATTACATTTAGTTGGATGTGTGGTTCAAAACAATGTTGCTTGTGTATATGACCGCAATGTACCATTAGTTAGCTTATATTACTTACTAGTATTTTACACTCTAGCTTTATAAAGAACCTTTGCAATTCAATTTTAGATTATTATGAGTTTAATTTTCTTTAATGCAAATCAAGTTTGGGTTGGTCTCTCTACCCCGTTTGGTAAAATATATTGTTTTCATAATATTTTCGAAATATACAACGCAAAATTACAAAATCCGGTTCATGATAAAAACTAAACAAGAGAGCAGAATTCGATTAAAAAGTTTGTCATTACGACGAAATCACGAAAGTTTTAACTAACCTCGTGATTAGTTTAACTGAAACTCAAACTTTTCGAGAACTCCAGTAAGTGTTTAAAGAGGATGAGGGTTTCTTTATTGAGTGGCACAGTAAAACAACAATTCTTTCCGCCTCATTAACATTAATATCTGTAAAACTATATAATAATTCATTGGGATCTGTTTGGTTTGTGTATCACATAAAACTACTGAACCTCTAATGTTAAATTTTTCATGTAAACTGATAAAGTCCCGCTTATTGCTATCTCGAAAATCCCACCGGTTTAAATATATAGTTTAGTTATCACATGATATTAAATTTGTGTAAACATTATAATTTGACAAACCACTCGTTGTTAAATAAATGTACGTACCAAATTTAATTTATTAGCATTTGTAATATTTGAAGGATATAGTAAGCTTAAACATAACAACAAAGGTTGTACATATTGTAAATTTGAAAGATTTAGTACAAGTAGACAGTACTTTTATCTGCATATTTTAGTAAATATTAATTTATATTTAGTTGATTATCAGTGTAACAAAGATATCAAACACAAGGTTCTTATCTAACTTTTCTACAGATTAAAAAACTGATATAAAGCACATACATATTACTCAACTAGGTATGATATAAAAAAAAGTTAACTACTTCACCAGAGATTTCTTAGATCTAATAAACTATAACAGTAATACGTATACACTCTTTGACTAAAGGAGGTTTCTCAGACCAACGTACATGTATATATTCTTGGTCGGAACTTGAACGCAAAATCGAATTCCGTTTCAAAGTGACATAGAGCCCTGGTATTCATTACATCTTAAGTTTTTTAAAGTGAAATGCTAAGAAAATCTACTTTAGAATTCCTCCAAGAGTCCTAAAGTAGTTTAATTGTTACTGAAGTAGTTTTTTATGTAATATGGGTTATTTAATGTGTCTTGAAACTTAAATCTAAAATAGATCAGGAGATCGAAATATATTTCACTGATTATCACCTAACTTAAGATTGTATTTTAAAGGATTATACGCAGGATGTCATTATGTTTAGGAAATTTATGTGAAGGCTCATAGCCTGAAAATGTACTCTCTTCAATGGAAGGAAGGTCACTAAGGTTTTATATGATTATTGTTTCATATCCACATACAATCAGCATAGAATAAACTATGTTTTCTGTGAATATTATATCAAAGACCTTTCTCAACACATGGTGTAGACATTTACTCATTCAACAATTCAAATTATTTGACTAGAGGATACAATATTCATTCCCTTATCCGGTATCAAATTGCCCAAGAACAGATAGGGGAAAAGTTTAATTCTTCCCCTAAACAAGAATTGAGTAATTCGACCTCCGTTATAAACTGATGAGTGTCCACTCCTATGGGATTAGTAGTCTGACTGTGGTCATAGGATGATGACTGTTTAGTATGATGCCCATGTGGGACATGATATGAAAGACAAAACAATAATGCTGTGTAATCAGTATAATTACACGTGTCTGTCTCTGTTTTTGTCTTTCTCCATTTCATGGTTAAATCCTAACTCTAATTAGCTCAGCGAAACATGTTGTTATCTCTGATCAGAAAACAATGCTTTCCCTAACAATAGAGTTTTCATTGCCAGTTAATGATACCGTCTTTTCAGAATATTAACAACCCTATTCTCTTTAAAACCAAGCTGTCATTTTGTTTCAATAAAAATTTTCATATTATAATAGTTACAGTTATTAATAATAATTTCTCGGTGAAGGGTTAAAATTATTTGATTTTAAGTCTCAAACTAATAATAACGGTTCATGGAATTAGCTTTAATATGTGTAAAGTGCTGTAATATAAATTAGATGTATTTTGAGTTTAGAGATGATATTTAACGTGCTCACAATAATGATATGGTTATTGCACCTGCTCTAAGTAATACGATTTTGTATCATACCAATAAGTGTGATGATTATTTTGAAAGCAGTATTTTAATTTGGATATACAAGTACGTTTAAATCAGAATGTCGTACAGAATTTTAGACAGTTCTTAAATTAATTTTGATAAAAGTAGTAAAATTCGAGGTATAATTCCATAATTACTTTTATCTTTATCTTTATTTGAACGGAACGTTCTCTTTGCAGGAATTACCGATCATGACTATATCTAGAGAATGTAATTTCTCTCAACCAGTATACCACTAAGCTAGGAGAGGTATCGTTTAGCAAGTTTAGATACCAATACGATACGAAAATGTATTTCTATCCATAATTTATCAATTAAATGTTATAATTTATAACTGAACATTATCAATTTATAAAGTTATATGAATGAAGTACAGTTTTTAATACCTACTTGATAACATTTTATACCTACGAATCCAAATATATTCCACGAAATGTTGAGTTTCCACTAAGTTTGAACTATTGAAATCTCACAGATTTATCTTTAGCTATACTAAAACTAATAATAAAAAGTCAAACGGGAAATTAATAAATAAATGTTGTTCAGAAATTTATGTTAACATTAAATTAGTGATGCTTACCAAAAGATAATAATTAATGATCGGATTGTAATTACGAAGATGAAAATTTCATCTTATTTAATATCTTCACATGACCAACATTTACTTACGGAACGATTGGTTTGCTACTTTTGAAGGGTCCAATTATGACATTATTTAAAAATAAGGAGATTTTACAATTCCAAACACACTTATTGTAATTGGAAAAATATATTTATATACTTCCTTTATTATAGCATATCATATATGTTTATTTATAAAGACAGAGCTTCTGGCTGAGACATTTAAAAGTAATAATTGAATAATATGAATAATCAAATAATATTACGAATTGAAGGAAAGATAATAGATGCTTAAATGTATGAATTGTATTTAAAAAATGTTTGATAATTTAAATAAATATTATTACTTGTAAAATGTAAACTTGAATCATACTAACATAACATTGTCTTTTACTATATTTCCATTGCCCAAACATCTTCTGCCATATGCCTCATTTGAAAATATTGTAGTCACATTTAGACACTCAGTGCGCCTAATATATAACCAGGCCTGAACTAGTAACGTATTTACTTTTCTAATTTCCGATATAATGTATGCCATGATTAATGATAGCCGGAGAAATATCCGTCGGTTTCCATGTTACAGGTTTTGAATCATTAAGCTAGGAAGCGTCCAACATGTATACAATGAATTACACCTTCATTAATATTTAAATTTATTCTGTTGGTGTAAAAAAACTGTTCTTTATAATATTTAAATTTATAGCCAACATGTTTTCAAGACATTAATGAGACAAATGATATATTATCTGGTCATTCTTTTTTGACTGAAGATAAGTAACAATTAATTAGCTGAAGTCTGCAAGTTATATTATAAGCAATAGAAGGGTATAGCTTGATCAACCTAATATAATAATCATTATTAGCAGCCATATTAACATGATATAAAATGTTTAATGAAAACCCTTCAAATATTTTACTGCTGAAGTACAGATTTATATTCATACTACGGTTTGAATTGAAAGCCGTTCATGTATTTTCGAAACAAACATACTTTATTTAGGTTGAAGTTGGTAGTCTAAAATTCCATGCACGTAGATTAATAACTGTGATTTCCATCACTTTTTGTTTGAAAAAAAAGTTTACTTTTACATTATATTCAAGTTCTACTCTAGGTTTTTATTTTTTAAATATCTATTAAAACCTTTCTAGTTTGAACAGTTTAATAAATATTTTGTCAATGATATAAACAGCCATCAGCAACCTCAGTTATTGGATGTGTTGAAACGAACAACAATAACGTTTTACAACATTAGAGTTACTAATAACTATTAAATATTTAGCAGTCACTGATAGTATAACTAATTAGAATTATTCTTACTGTGGTAGTATGATATATAATATGTAGAAGCTCGACTATTAACTGAGTTGTCCTCACACGACCCTCGAGAGATTATAAAGGGTGTAATATTCAAATCGAGATACTACTTAACAATATTTTATTATGTCCTTATGTATTATGCAACAACTAACACAGAATCTCTAAAACACCTCTGAAATTTAGTGTTACCAAGGGACGCTTTAGTTTACCTGAGGACAGTGAAAAGGGCCTACTCCTTGAGGACCTCCATTATATTATCTCTTGCCTGTGATGTAAGTTTTGTTTTCTAATATTCAGTAAGTGAGAGCGGATTATATAAAAATGTATTGTCCTAATCAATATACTAAAAGTCAGGAATAAATAGCCTATAATAAAGAAATATTCGTGTGAAACTATATTTAAATCCTGTGTATGAATAACATTAGGTTTTTTCTAAAAGTATTTTGATTTATTACAATTTTACTTTTCATGTTTTACTTTTCAAATCAAAATTATTACCAATTGGAATAAAAACTAAAAATATTTTGTTTTATTTATCAGCAAAATACGATACTTCTTTAAACAGATTTAATAAAATGATTGTTATAAATATTATCTAAATCTACCGTTCTTACATAAATTTATATACTATCTAAATGTATATAAATCTTGAAAAATGTAAAATAAGTCAAATAGCAGATGCTTTTTACGAGTTAAATATGGCCCGAAGTAAATATACATTACATACCCAAAAAAACCTAGGTTTTCTTAAATTTGGTAAGTCAACTCACCTTAAGAGAGGAGATAGATTGAAAAAAAACTATCGGTCTATAAATATATAACAGTTATAACACCTTAAGATGACAAAGGGACTGAGTCGGGGACGTAGTCAGTGGTTTATGGTCTAAATATGGTTAGCTGAAGATGATTTAACATCTATTTACGTGTATGACATTGTAATTTAAATGGTAAGACAAGAAAATAATATCTGTAATTTTATATTTTTAACCCCGTAACTGGTACAGTGGAATCTTTCAAAACCCCACTAGAATTTATTTTGCTTTTTTCTTGAAAAATAAAAGTGTCTACTTTTTATATGTTTTAGGTATTCTTCAGCCGTTGGACCATTACTAAGAACATATATTCAGAAATATTATAAACTTTCTTCAGTAGCAGGAAAATACGTACTTGTGGTCCTCAGAGACCCCATTGTATTAGTTACCGTGATTTTTTTGTTTTTGGAAAAACTTTTGAAAATGAGTGGTTTATTGGATGAGAGTGACATTTTGTCATTGCTTACAGCACCTGAAGTGCCTTCCAGTGGGCCTGACGGACCTCAAATATTTTTATGTTCAAGAAGAAGCTGGTTCCAAGTAACCTAAAACGAAACACTTTTGTTGAGGAAGACAGCGATTTGTCTGATGGTGAAGTAATTGAAAGTAATCATGAAACTGGAAGTGAGTTTCGGATTATCAAAACGATTCAGATAATAGTAGTGAAGATGAAAAATTTAGAGGAAGGGAAGTACAAGTACGTAATTCAGAAACGTATTTCTAATGGAAAAAATAGGTATAAGTGGGCTAAGAATCCCCTTGCACCAAGTCGTACCCGTAGAGAAAATATTCTGCACATACCTCAAGTTGTAGGACCTGCGAAAACTAATAGACCCCAATTGCCGATAGATGCTTGGTCTCTTTTATTTACAGAAGACATTGTTTGTAATGTTCTAGAACATACAAACCAAAAAAATTACAAATTTAAACTGTAGATATAAGGGTATACCACCTTTCGCAGGCAAACGTGGATATGAATGTAATGAAGCCTTTCTTGGTCTTCTCATTCTATCTGAAGTTTTTAAAATCTGGCCACGAGGATGCCTCATCTCTGTTTGCCTCTGATGGTACAGGTAGGGACATATTTCGTGAAACAATGTCTCTCAAACAGATTTTTGTTCCTACTAATATCTCTACGTTTTGATGATGGAACAACCATAGATGACCGAAAGGCAGCTGGATATAAATTAGCTCCAATTTCTGGAATATATCATTCTTTTATGTCAAAACTGTACTCAAAACTATGTTTGTGGAGGATACAGAACAGTAGATGAGCATATGATTCCGTTTCGAGTAAAGTTCAAATATAGGATTTACCTCAATAACAAACCCTAAACATATGGCCTAAAGGTCATGTGTCTATGCGATGCTCGCACAGGCTACTTTATTGACTCCTTTGTGTACTGTGGGAAAGATAATGCTCCAAATCCTAGAAAACTGTCTGTACATACAAGAAATGTCTTAAAATTGGTGTCTTCAATACAAAACACAAACATAAGTGTTACAGGAGATAACTGGTTCTCATCAATAGAACTAGTTAAGGAACTTCGAGCGATTGGTCTAACACATGTCGTAACCTTGAGACGAAATAAGTGAGAAATCCCACCTGATCTTTTGCCAGATAAAACAGCCCTGTTTCTTATGCAGTTTTTGGTTTTTACACGAGGTAATACTCTAGTATCTTATGTACCTAAGAGAAGCAAAAAGTCTTATTTTGGTTTCATCAATGCCACCATTCAAACAATATTGATCCCACGACCGAAAAAACCAGAAATTATTGAAACTTATAATCTTACAAAAGGTGTCGTTGATTCTTATGATCAAACATGTGCTGAATATTCTTGCCAGGGAAGAACCAGACGTTGGCCAGCAGCCGTTTTTTTTTGGAATGATTGACATGTGTAGAGTTAATAGCTACATTCTTCTACGCTCTTCAAATCTAAACATCAACATAAATCACAGGGACTTCACAATTGCTGTAGGAAAGTCATTGACAAAAGGTCATATCCAAAGAAGAGTAGTTACACCTCAAATTCCAAGAAAATTGAAAAAAATAATCAAACAAGTAGCTGGCATAGAGATGGTTGAAACTGAACCCAAAAAGAATGAACCAGCCAAACGAAAGCGCTGTGAACTCTGCCCAAGGAACAATGATAAAAAAATTAAAACAACTTGTAAACACTGTGATAAAGAGCATTCTGAGTTTGTCATTATCTGCAACAACTGTTTGTGACGAGTAAGTAAACTTAGTTTTTTAATTATAAGTAAAATATAAATACAAAACATAAGCATTTTTGAAATTTAGCTACTTGAAATATGACTTGAAACATTAACGTTAGTTTCATGAAAATTTAAAGATATAACAGCTATTTTCTTGTTTCAGGTAGTTTCCCGAGATCTATTCAGTAGAGAAAAAGTAATAAAATGAAATGAAGAATTTAACAATACTTTTGCTAGGGGTAGTCCGTTTTTCAGATACCTACCAAAAGGAGAGGACTTTTGTGTTTGTTTTTTAAAACTTTAAAAATAATATAAGAATACATTTATTTTTCTGCAATTGTCGTTTTGGTAAATAACTAACAATATATTAATCAAAATAAACTAACTTCGTTACTAAATATGATCTTACAAAACTTTTTTATATACCAGTTCTTGTATTGGGCGTCTTGAAAGACCGCACTGTACCAGTTGTGTTCCACGAAAATGCACTGTACCAGTCAAGGGTTAACCATGTTTATCCTCTTCCATTTCAATATCTGACAAACCTCGCGTAGCTGATGATAAATCTCTCTCTCTCTGGAGAAATTGGTATAACGTTCAAAAATTAGGTAGTGTTCTTATAGCACAGAAATATCTCGGCTCCTGGGCTAAAACCGCCGTTTAACATCATTAGTAAGAATATAACGCTGTATTTTTTCTGTAAAGGATGATTAGTTCTATGTGGAAGAATAATGACTTTATACTGATGAAGATGATAAAAGCTACGTATTGCTGTAAGATATGTGAGAGTTTTAATCACTCAAAAAAAAAAAAAAAAAAACAGTAATACGTGTGAATATAAAAAGTGCTGTAGTCTGAACTGTTAAATAAGACTAACTCTACTCTGGGAGAGGTCACTTCTAGGTGGCCATTATTTTGCAGTTAACCTACACTTGCTTTACCAAAAACCATTGTGTTACTTTCATCCAGGAACCCCACGGATGAAAGTAACTTAAGGGATTTCCACGTCCATGAGTGGCAATTCACTAACAAACAAATGTTGAGATACCGGCGAAAAGTGTGGATTCATAAGCCTAGTTACCTGCGCAAGATGATTTTGGAAGCAAGTGAAGTTCCCTTAATGTTAATTTTGGTCGCTATTTTACCCACGAGGAAAAGCCTTCCGCTGGAAGAGGCTTGAATAGAGATACCCTCCTCTTCGACCAAAGAATTATTGAGCTATTAGTCCTCACCCAACCCACCCCACCTTATCCTTGCCCTTGTTATGTCCTCTATCCCTCCTTGTGTGATTACTAGAGCAAGCGATTCCTACCCAATCTTATCCCTACTCCACCTAAAAATCCTTTCACTCGGAAAGCTAGAGAAAATATATTTTTTATGTTTTAGCAAAGAACTTTCCTCAGTTTATTTTCCTGAGTAAAAAACATATTTTAATATGCTTTCTTTCAGCCAAGCAAACATTTGTAATATCCCTTGTAATACCCCTGTAAGAAGGATCTCACATAGCTGAATCATTGTTAATGAATACTCTAGATATAGTACAATTTATTTTTGAATAGCTTACTATTCATTTTTACTGTGGAGAATTTAATTAGAATATGTTTATCCACATTAAAAAGCGTTCTTACATTATCACTACTACACCTCAGTTTTGCTAACGCCATTGATGTTTCATCTCCCTCGAAATAACACATTAAGTTTACAATTCTGTTACAGTGAGATATTATTATGTATGAATTTAATATTTCTGAATGTTTTCTTAACGACTCTGGGATAATCGAAAGGTACAGATTTGAAATAACGATGACACTCTACTGCAGGCTGTGAGATATCTGGACAATATTTTAATGAGATGATATAAGACACGAGGACGGACATCATTTCCATGACCCCACTGACTTCAGGAATCTTGGGTTTATAATGGTTGAGGTACGGATGTTTTGTGGTGCTCTATTTATAACCAGTGAGTGCATCGGACTCACGTGTCAGTTATCACAAGATCGGGATATGATACAGAGGTAATGTTACATTTTCTTTTAATGACCAACATTAACCTGTGGGATGTCAAAGAACAATTCAGAGATTATATATACATGTTTAAAGAATTCTGCCTAGAAGCACCGGGAGTCTTATAGTGCAATTGTACATTAAGTTATCATTTTTTAGGAGGAGTAACATTACAATCAGGCGAGAAATTTTATCCGTACAGGTATTGTTTCTAATACAGTTATAATTATACGCTTCGAATACCCCATTTATTCGATAAACACTATTTCCCTAATTTAAATCTTAAATCTTTCTCATAAATCAGATAGCTTTCCCTACTTGTTACAATGTATAAACTTAGAGCTTAGTTGTGTTAGCCTACTTGGAAAGAGAATTATCCAAATAGGGATTACTTTAACCCTATACTAATCCTAGTGTTTTTATTTCAATCAAGTAATATATCCATCGCTATTATAGCTTTTAATGTTTGGGGCTTTGTGCAACGACTTATAATTGACTGTTTCGATGGTTTTTGTTTTATTAATCACTACATCAATAACATACCAGTCATTATTGACACATTGAGATTACTAACCTTTTGTTTGTGAAAGATATTATGTGTAGATATTGGAATTCTTCCCATGATCATCTAAACAAATAATAATGGATAATAATAAACGGAGAACAATTTACAGAAATACTTCTGTTTATCTCATATTATTATTGTAGGAATACCTGTTACAGTAAATGGTGAATACAATGCTATTTATTCGAAACATTTAGAGAAATTTGCTATTGTTCTTTGTATAAAGCTCACAAGATGATAGATTTCCTGCAAAATCCAGTGTATTCTCGCTACATAAATAACTCTATAAAGATAAAGGTATTCTGACTATACCAGTAGACGTATGGCTGCCAAGCAATCGCCAGAAAGCGGATTTCCAATACAATTTAGTGGTTGGCGTGACAGAGTTGCTTACATAAGTAATGGCTTATCCGTGACTGTATGGGATTGATAAGTAAGTATGTTGATGAAATTATTTTACTCGAAACTTAAATTAGTTACAGAGAAATCGTTCTTTGGTTGGTATTCTATGGAACACTTTTGCATCCCATCGATTTATGTACAAAATAAATGGAATGTATTCGTTATACAAGTTATAAATATCATATAGTACTATATTGATTAATATTTATACTAAGTTAACTCTAAATACAAAAACTTAATGTTTTTATGTAAAAGTTGAATAATGGGACTGTATACTAACTCCAAGATCTCTAAGAGCACCAATTAGATTGTGCTCCTCAGGGGACCTTAATAACCACAACCCCTCTTAGTCTCGAAGGTACAGTAATGTCAACACAACAGGTCCCATGGTACCTTGCAAGAGAATATATTGATTGCTGTTCGTGTGTGCAGACAGCTACTCTTTCTTTAGTTTTCCTGTATCTGCTAAAAGTATATACCTTCTTCAAAGTCATACTCATAACTTGTGTGTTTAACTAAATATTGTATTTACCTATAATTATGTTTAAAAACAATTCCATACAATAACTATTTGTAAATATTTGATCACATGATTACCAAAGTATATTCTATTAATAGTGTGTGTAAAATACTCAGTAATATATAATGTAATAGAAAATTGTTTGTATGACTGTTTCTGGAATTTTATGTTAGACTTATTTTCTATTGATCTGTTTTAATATACATGTATATATAATGTGATATATAATGAATTTTGTCAGATTTTTTAAGCAAAGATTTAAATAATTAGGAAGATTACAGATGTTTTTTATTAACTCCTAGTTAAAATGTTTATGTGCATGTAACATATGGATTGCTTCTTTCCCGTTTTAACATAAATATATTTAAGGGAGACTCCGCTAAGGATCCTTTCAGTCTCTTGATAACTGTATCTTATACGTCGTAAAGTTGTAAATTAATTCTTGTAAAAGTTATTTTCAATAGTATAAAGGTGTCTTGACTATCTGGCAAAATTGTAATTAACTCCTATCAATTATTTTAGCTTGGTTTTTTGTTTTAATATGATGTAGGTTTTAATATTTTCTTGGAAAAAATAATGCGATAATTTTTCTATTCATTCCCATAACATGTTGTTTGCTGTTGTGAAAGGCCACGATATACGTTTTTATTATTATTAAAGTATCCATAAGTCACGTTAATCAGAGTCTTCTATTAAAACTACATGCAAACAGAGCGTGCATTAAATAATCTATCCGATAAAAGATGATTCAGGGATTATAATATATTCTTTTTACATGATTTGGAGCTGAACAATGTTAAGGGATCAGTAGGATTAGAGTGTATGAAGATAGACATTAACAGACACGTGAATCTCCAAGGCTAAACTTTCAAAAATAATGAGCATGTTACGTCGGTATTTAAAAATACATTGGTCTTGCTAATTTGTTACG
This sequence comes from Homalodisca vitripennis, assembly GCF_021130785.1. Lineage (NCBI taxonomy): Eukaryota > Metazoa > Arthropoda > Insecta > Hemiptera > Cicadellidae > Homalodisca > Homalodisca vitripennis. Next base: position 28,159 of record NW_025779035.1, on the reverse strand, counting down.
TGAAATTTCATTTACAAATGGCCAAATAATAGTTTTTCTTAATACTCGCACTCTTTTATGAGTTTTTTTTATGAATGCATACTCCTAGAGTCAATTACTAAATAAATGTATGGTAGCACAACATGATGATATTCTTGTCTTGAAAAGTGCGTATCAATCTTTTCCTATTTTGTCAACAACTATAATTTTTATTATATAGTAAAATACTACATTCAGATGAGTACATGCGTAGAATTTAGCAGCCTGTTAACTATTTTACAAAACGATCCTTATAAAACCATTACTAAATGGATCTATATGGCCATTTATTTGAAAATTCATAAATGCAATGAATTTCGGGTAGACGTAGCCTAAATAGCCATGAATATAAATGTACAAAGCAGGTCTTTAAAACATTAAAGTTTCTGGTTTCAGGTAATATCATATATTCAGGTTACCTGACATGGTGTTGTTAACCAAACCCATTATATAAACATGAAAATTAACTAATGGGTCTTAAGACAGTCGACTTGTGTAAGTTAGTCAACTAACTTACCACTCAGCTACATACTGAAGGTATCAGACTACTGCGAAAAGTACGGTAATTTGAGTACTTTATGTTTCGTAAGCAATAAAGCACTAATATAAAAATAAAATTCTAGGATATAGTATCTAGGTACAGACTTCTTACCCTTATCCATCAAACAGGTGGTTTAAAACATTAAGATATTCTGACAGTAAATGGGAGAGGTAAAATTATTAAAAATCCAATTTTCTCCAAGAAAACTGAAAACGCGTTTATTTCAACACTTTAATTTTTGGTTCATTTAATAAAATATGTAACTGCCTTTTCCTCCTTTTTGTTTTTAGTAAAGGTAAACATTATAATTTGAGAAACCAATATGAGAAACAGTTTTTTTCTAATTTATAATTATTAACTCTGTGTTACTTAATATGAATAGCAATGGCACGTAATATTTAACCAACACAAAACTGTGCCTTAGAAAAAAATTCGGTAGGCGGGAAAGTTTTATTTACAATAAGGAGGAACAATGGAGGTCTACAATACAATTGTTGAAAAGATAAAGAGCTACAAGGGCTCCGTGTCGAGACTGTCTCCATTGTTTTTGGGCTTATCGAAAGTTAGTTATTCTACTGAAAGTAGGGTATCTGTGTCAACTGTTAGGCCTATGGTAATGTAAAAGAAATTTTATACAAACATCTAACATTATAGGAATAAATATACTTGTATGATACAATATTCAGTAAAATATGATTTAATACATTGATTACTAAACAGTACACTGTAAAATGAAGCCGGAAATAATTAAGTTTTTAAGCATATATATTATGATTAAGAAAAACATAATTCTTGAAAGTTAAGAAGGATGGGTGTCAGAACCATGTATTATATAATGATGAATTAGTCTAACATTTATTAGCTTAGAAGATTAAGGATTGACACTAAATTACAATATGATACATTATAAATGGATACATGATTAGAGCTATTTCGCAGTTTGTATTGAAATAACGTTTATAATAACCCAACTGTAAGTTCTTCGATGTTTTAAGATGGGTTCTGGAATATAGGAGACTTCTCAACATTGATTTCTTGCACTTTTATTTAAGAGCAAAATTGTGTTGGACAACGTCATAATGACCATAAGGTTATAGAATCGTTGCAGGTAGTTGAATAATTAAGTAACAGAAAAGTTCCTTTGTGTGATTTTTGTTGGAGACAGTGACAGAAATGGGTTTCAAGTAAATTACTAATATCGTAGAAATGAAAAAAGTTAGTTTAATCCAAGTAAAAATATTTCATTCTTAATTTAAAAATTAAAATATACCAATGTATTTAAAAAAAATGTATTTTATTACAAATTTACAGTCTAAGACTTTTATAATTTACAATAATATAGCCTTACCATCAGAAAGCTGGATCTGAAGGCAAACAACTATAAAGTAATTTATTTTATTTCACTATAAATACTTAGCTTAATAACCTTCTGATATTCTATCGTATCACTTTGTACGTAGTATGTTTGTATTTAATTCAATGCAGTTTTTATAATGATCTGTGCTCAAAGTCTAATCTTGTAGCTAACTTAAAAAATATTGTAAAAATATTTTCAAATTCTTAAAAAGATTGCTCAACAATATTCTTAACTTACTTGTATTAGAAACCCCTACTACTTTACTAAATTGTATTTATCTATTTTGTGTCACCAATTCCCTTACAGTTTTTATATTGACGTTGGCTAAGAAGTTATTACTATTGAAAACTGTTATACCGATGATGTATTTATTCAGATAAAATAAATAATCTTTTTAAAGGGATAGATATGTCATAAAATTTAGTATATTAGACTGGATATCATGGCAGATTATTTGTGTCACTTTGCCAAAGCACGGAGCAGCCGTTTTGGCACATCACCAACACATATAGTCATGTGTACAGCTTATCTTCACCACTGACAGGATATTTAACATGGAGATTCCAGACTGCTTTAAAGTAGATTTCCTGAAGTCAGCATAAAGCAATATCTATTTTGTCAAGATTCAGGCTACTTATGTAATATTACATAACTGGTGGCATATTAAACACTTCAATATGACCGGGTTAAACCGGTATAAAATTTCAAAACTTAATTATATTCTTTAATTAATTCAGCCTCATGGTAGATAGCCATGATGGGTTTAGAGAAGCAAGGACTATAATATATAAGACTATACTATAATCGTAATTAAAGTATATCTGCTCAATCAATTACGTGTCTTTCCTAAAGGTGGCCCTCTTATTGAAAGATTGATTCCATCTGCTTTCCTGAAATTATTGTCTGTCTTGATTATTGTTAAACTTGTTTAGTACACTTAAAGAATTGTATGTAGTTCTTGGTAGTATTTTGTTATGTATTACAGACATTACTAAAGTCCCATATGAATTTTCGCATGAGTATCTTTGTCGTATTCACATGGAATAAAGGAAACTGTAGGATACGGATAAATTGGCCGTACCATAAAACAACTGAACGTTTAATTCTCTGGAAGTGTTTCTCAGACTTTAACATTTATGTTTATTTTTCAACTACAACTTTCTTTAAGATGTTAAAAAAAACTGTTTATATGAGTTTCTTTGAATGATTCAAACATAATTAGCTCCTTAAAACATAAATGTTTACATTCATAACAGTACAACTAAAGTGTACACAAGCAATAAAGAGTTTCTAAGTTGTTTTGTGTAAAGCATAACCATTCCAAATACCAATTATAAACTAGGTTGTAAGTGTATAGTTATTTCATACTTGACCTGTTTGTAAAGAGTTAAACTTTATTGCCAACTTGACCTTATTTACTGGAGTACTATTGTAGCTTAATGAATATCTATAATGATCACTTTATTGATAAACTCTTGATAACTAGACCACTGTATTAAAAACCTTTAAAGCTATCTGTCATTAGCATGCTAATATGAGAAATTTGCTCACTCAATTCAACAATCGCTATTCATTTCACCAAAGTCAGCTAAATATAATACGTTATAATTAACTTAATTAATAGAATGTATAGTTTTTATATAAACCAGCTATTATTGTATAAAGGATCTTGCAAAAAATTAGTCAGCCATTAGTATTTGTACATGTATAAGCCATTTTTTAACGATTGCCCTTTATTATCGAAAAAGAGTTTGACTGGAAATTTAATTTTTTTTTAACTGAAATTGATAATCTAGATGAATACAGGTTATTAATATTGTTTTATCTGTCTCATAGCCACAGGATATGACAGACTTAATGGTTTTTTCACGTTTAGCCTTGTGATAAAACTATAAAAGCTTAACTCGATTCATAAAAATTAATTTTATAAATTGCTTTCTTAATGGAAGCTGAACGGTCCAAAAGAATCCATGTTAAATTTGCTATGTGTATTTACATTTTTATAAGGAAACCTTTAACCTACATCTTTAAGTTTTTACAGAATTCATATGTATGCTTGACGAGTACACTGAACTAGGATTTGAATCTTTGTTTACAAATATAAAAAGAAAGAATACTGTTTCGTAACCCGTTAATGTTTTGGGTTATATTTTAGCTATTTAAATTTGTTTTATCTACTGGATTGGAATAATCCTAGTTCCAAATATAAGTTATATTGTCAAGAACACTGGATAAAATCTCAGCAAGATATCTTTATCACTTTCTGTATAAAGTGCACTTATACCACAAGAAAATTTGAGAAATCGCAGGTAACGATAGTCATAACACTATTAATGGCATTAGTGACTCTTAAAAGAATCCAGGGCAGTAATAGTCATTATTTACCTGTTCTTCTGCAAGTAGTTCTTCTTTCCTTAAACATGGCTTCTTTTGTCATATTTTCTGTTGCATTTTCTGCTTTCCGGAAGCCTTTCAACGTCGGATCGGTGCAGTCCTTCCACAGGGTACTCTTTCAAGCCCAGCTTCTTTAGGGTACGTAGTCTTCCAGCATTACCGTCGTTGAATGTTAGTACACTCTTCCAAACACCTATTTCTAAGGATTTCTTGCCAACAAATGCTCCTTTAGGTACTCGAGTCTACAGCACATTATTGAAAGACTCATTTATATTCTGAGTTGTTCCAAGTAAACACTTACGTAAAAACACGGGTTTACAAGAGATTTATTGAAAGTTTTTATTGCCTCCATGACAGGTTGAGGTTCTGATATTTGTGTTTGAAACTTCACCTACGTGTTCGGTGGATCGGGGCAAAGTAGATTTAGGGGTTCATCGTCCGTGGAACCACAATGAAAAATATGTGGTCCAAACAAGTCTTCTCTACCTTGAAAAACCATTGTGTTTTCTCTAATGACCTTTCCATACTATTCTTGTATTCTTATAGCTGATCTATTTTTTTATCCGTATGTCTTCCTTTCCCATGTAATGCTTTGCCATCACTCAACATAGTATTTTGAAGATCTTACCTAAATCTTTTTAGTATCTTGTCCATTCTTTTTTCAATGTGTTTTTTCAACGTATTCGTCGCACTCGAGCTTTTTTATGTCCACATCATCGCCATAGGGTTTTACTTGGTTCACACTATCAAATACCTTAGAATATCCATCTCCTAAGAAGTTTACATAGGGCACTCCTCTTCTTTCTTCATGTTTACATCTGCCACACTCTTCATCACGTCACTAGACCCCTCATAGTTAAAAAGAAATGTTTTTGAGATATATTTTTATATTGTCTTTCTCCTTTACCTTCATACATCCATCACGATGTTTGGTTAAAACTTCAGAGTCAATGTCTCTGCCGGTGTCTAAACTGTTGATTGTTGCATAGCCATTTTTTACATTCAAACTGCGCTTTTGCCAACTACCGTTAAATGCGATAATAATGTCAGTGTTAGAGTTAGATTCATTTAAATTTATAGCTTCATTGGTAGCAGCTATCATGGCTTCTGCTACAGATTCCTACAGCTTCAGATAAAACGTTATTATATTTATTCCGAGCAGTACTTGGCGGTAGTAAGTCCATCGTGGCACACAAGATATTTTGAGAGTCTAGCCTTCTCCAAATGCATCGTAAACCGTAGAACAACCTAACATGTGTATCAAGCCTAAAAGTAAACATCCTATACAGGTAACACAAAGCTTACACGCTAATCCATTCCGGTCCCGTGCCTATTCCTGAATACTTAGAGCTCCGCCACAAACCTTGAAAGAAACGTTTTCAAATATATTTAGTAAGATATCAAAACTAATAAAAATATTTGTTGAGTGAGTTTCATTATCAGAATAATCACTCTCATTCACAAGGCTCAATATTCCTAGAAGCACTGGGTGGTCTAAACTTATGAATTGCGTTTACAGGTTCAGGTACAATGTTTTGGTCTAGGCACATTTACATCTTCTATAAACCTGGGTTGAGCAACGTTACACTTCACATGTCTGTTACCACGAAATTTCCTTTTCTTCAGAGAAGGCTTGACTCTTCCATATTGATATCTACAAAAATACAACATAAACTACAAAACACTACTACCACACCATTACATAATAACACAGTATTCTATTGATTTTTGTTCGTTATGTTTGCAAACATTATAAAAGTAAACTATACGGATGGTAAACCACAATATAAGTGTTGCTAAAACGTAATGTAGTAAAAGTTGAAAAAAGGGAATTGTAAAAAGCAGCAATACTGTACCATAAAATTTCACATATGAGTATAAAATGCGGCAAAAGTATTAGTAAAATGCAATATAATATATATTCTTTTAAAATGTTTCCATAGTTTTATATAAAGTATTGTATTTTTCGTTTTCAGAAAGAAAAGAATAAAAAAATACAGTAAAATCTTTTCGAAACAATCAATAATTTGATCAATAATCTTTTCTTTTCCTGTTCAGCTCTCCTTAATACGAACCAAGAGCATATAACGAACATATGTGTGGTGTAATAGTCCAAAACTTTGTAGTTATCGATAATACAGTATATGATCATCAACCAGTAATTCAGTCCATGGTATTTGGCCTCTATGAATGTGTGTTAGTAGCAGTTACTCACGGCGTACGAATACGCGGTTCACCACTAGTTGAAAGTAACGAAATCGTGGGCAAATTTATTTTAACGATATGCATTTATCTGAATTGGTTCAGTAGGTCTAATGACTTCAGTAACGAACTATTTTAACCCAGAGGGAAGGAATTATTAGTATTTCAGATAACACTCTTGTGTAATGTAATATATACATTCCAAAATGGAAGTAGGAATGTTTTAGGTAAATACTAACTAGGTAAATACCAAGCAATAGAATTCGTTGGTATAAATAAATAAATAAATAAATATATATATATATATATATATATAATATATATATATATATATATATATATAATATATATACATGAATTCTGACAGATGGAAGCCTACATTTCGGGTAACTACCTTTTATCCCAACTTCGTTGCTTATAAACGAGACAACATATTGTATTTTAAAACGCACGAGACTATATTATTAAGCTTACAATGCAGGAATTTGCAACACCACAAGTCACGTAATTGACTGCGCTGAGGTAGTAACAAATTTTCAATTCTTTATAGCTCAATTTATTCTTGTGATTTCCTTTGGCCAGTCACCATACAGAAAACATGTTTACCACGCCAGGAAAACGATACATTGTCCTAGGCTATTGACGCTTAGCTAAATACCATGGATATAAATGCACTATCTACAGATGATAGTTCGGCTAACACTCGGCCAATAATTATATTTTACGGGAACTGTTTTTGAAATAGAACATTTAACAATATTATTAAACACTCATATTTTGTTGTTAGTTCTTCTTTTAATGGGAAGATTGTATGCTATTTCTATTGTGTTTTGTTATACATAAATATATTTAAATAATGAGTTTAAAAAGACATTAAGTAAAAAAAAAATATAAATAGTTCATGCAATGTATTAAAATAAAAACTGAACTAGGCGATGAATTTGATTCTCATCATACACTTTATAAAACGCTGATGAAAGGTGAAGATTAATTTTGCGCAAATAAGAAGTTTTGTTTTAAATAATAATAAGTTTTGCACATCATAGCTGTTAATTTCACTGTGTATATTAGATAAAAATAATTGTATAAAACAGTACAGAATTGTAAAAGGAGAGGCTTAATATAGTCCTCACATAAACTGTTAAAATATAAAGAGGTGCCAAACACGTAAATGTTATTGCTATATCTGTCAATATCAGCACAGACACGTCTTTGATATTCATATCAATGTTCTGACAGATATTGCGTGAGATAATCCAGTTCAAACTTAACTCATTTTAATCGAACACAAAATCCTGGTAATTATGTTACCAGTCTGGCTTATTTTAGTAACATTAGCCAGAATGGGTATTAATACCCATGTATGTATGTGGTAACTATATATTTAAATGTACGCTTTTAAAAGCTATGTCTAAAAGTACACCAGACATTCAAATTAGTAAGTATCGCATGATGTTTTGGGATTGACTGCTATGTAGTTATGAAGTATATTTTTATATTGGTTTATCTTTTGGAATTAAATAAACAATCTATAAACACTACGTTTACAATGGAAATATTGTAAAAACTTTCAACTATGTTTCTGTATAGATTTTAGTAAACCTAAACTCATATTTAAGCAATTTAACCAAAACACGTGAAATCATGTCCTGATTCATTTATTTATTTATTTCCAACGGTAAACCATTATAATTCTTACAAAATATCGACACAATATTTCACATAATTTAAATACCTAACAAAGTAACATGAAAATAAACTATTTGTAACAACATAACAAAGGAAAGCTATGTAACAGTACGTAATAGGGAGAATGACTATACACAGAAATAGCAAAGAGAATAACCATAGACGGTAAATAACAAGGTAATTAAACTAAGAACAGATAGAAATAACCCATAACAATATTTAACAAGAATAAAACTATAATGTTTTCATTAATAAATAAAGCAACAAATCTACAGTTAACAATAATAAAATAACATAACAGAATTAATAACAACTATAGCCAGATAATTGAATAACATTCAAGCAACCCAACAGGCAAATTTCTCTCAACAATTAAAACCATGATCCAGTCTCGCTCACCTACGGATTAGCACTACACATGATCTTGAGTAAGCACCTGCGGAAAGGCTGAGAGGATGAACCAAAAAAGTCCACATTTCTACAGAGTTCATTCCCCTCCCTCATCAGTCGAGGAATGGCGCTGTGTTGGATGTAGAGCGAGGGCGAGGCACGCCTGCAAAACATGTCTTGTGAACGTGTTACCAGAGGCGCACGAAACTCACGCAGAGTCAAAAGATCAGGACAGTCTATTGCGCCATTCACAATCTTGTGCAACAACATCACATCAGCAATCTTCCTTCTAGTTGACAGAAGTGGGATTCCAAGGGATGGTCAAAGGGCATCAACCGGCGTCTCCAGGTACTGGTATCCAAGACGCAACCCAATGAGCCTTAAAAGTCTGATCTGCAGCCGTTCGAGAAGGGCAATATGTCCAAGTTGGTAAGGACACCAGACAACGGAAGAGTACTCCAGGACCGGTCTGACTATGGACTTGAAAAAGAGTGGCAAGTGTAAATGGAGAACGAAAATCCCTTGACGTTCGACACAAGAATCCAAGTAGAGAGTTACCTTTGTTACACACATGACCGACATGGTCCCAAGGACTAAGCGTGGAGTTCATCATTACTCCAAGGTCTTTAAATGTGATGACCCTACTCAGGTCATCACCATTGAACTGATAGTTGAAGGTGATAGGAGCATTTGATCTAGTGTATGTGAGAATAGCACTCTTGCGAGTGTTAAGATCCATTGCATTATGCTCACAACACCACAATCCAACAGATATCAAAGTGCTCAGCAAGCGTTCACAGTCCTCCAAACACGAAACTTCAAGAAATAATTTGACATCGTCAGCGAACATTAGATATTTGGTTGAAATTGCTTTGCCGATGTCATTAATAAATAAATTGAATAAGAAAGGAGCTAGATGTGACCCCTGCGGAACACAAGAGGTAACTGAAAAAGTGCTGGAGAGGGAACTGGTGAATTTCACAATCATAGTACGCCCACGAAGATAACTAGAAATCCATTTCAAGACAGACCCAGACACATTCAGGACAGTAAGTGGTGTTTCTATTTTTGTGAAATATATGCCACGTATCGTAACCTTGTATTCTCAAAATATTCATCGGTAATAATGATATTTTAATAAAAAATTAGTTATACATTAGCAGAAATCATTTTCTTCGTTAACAAAATTATCAGTATTATTGGAGGCTGAAAGTAATTAATGAAAAAGAAAAAACAGGTGGTGGTTAGTACAATTATATTAAAATTAACCTTGTAATTTTAACAGCTACAGAACGGTTTGAAGTATTTAACTAAATCTACCCCATAAGATAGCACTATTAATGTATTCTGATGTCAAGCCTAGTTACTAAAATGCTAAATGGGACTTTCAATCCGTGCTTGTTGAAAATAACAAAAAGTCTGTGATAGAGTGTCGGACATTTGCCAACGTTATATGCTACAAAATAAAAACACTACTTTTCTAGGACTGATATCTATACTCTTTCTCGAGTGTAATAAAAACCCTAAGGCATAGGTTTTAGAGCATACCTATAAAACTTTAAAACTAAAAATTGTGGTGATGAAATTACCACTTAATAAACTTAATTAGCTAGCAGTATATTTTATACGTCAAAAAGGTAAGCATATACTTGAATGATAAAACATCAGCATAAGTTACACCTACGCGAATAATTCCAAAATTGATTTCACCGCACAAACACAAAGCATTCAAGAACACATATCACACGCAGCGGGTGTGATGGAAAAACTGTGGTAAAAATCACTGTATTAGCTGTAATATAACAGTTATATCAGGAAGGTGAGAGTGTAGAGAAAACGGTGTCAAGTGATGAGTCTATGTCTCACATTTTGCGTCACAAAGTCTTAGAGTAGCATATTTATTATATATTTATTTTTAAGATGTGTAATGACTGACCTTGAAAAGAATATTTTTACTTTAGTGGATGAACACTCAATAGGTTTACGTGTCAAAATATTCTTCTCACTGTGTATTATGTTAGGTTTAACTAAGTTTTATGTTTTAGACTAGCAATGTTGGGCAGAGAGATAACTTTCCACTTGCCCTATTTTGTATTTTACTAATGATTATTAATTCTCTCATTCACTGTACGTATAAACTTACGATGTACGGTTTTTGTCGCACCTAAATAACATATTAGAATTTGATCCTATTAACGCGGTGTTCTATATTTGTAACACATATCGAATGAAAATTTCTAAAATCGTATTATATACCGTTTATAGCTAACATCAAGACAAAAAAAGGTCAATAATAATAATTAGGTAAAATTTTCTTAGGTATAGCCAACCTCAAACAACTGCTTATCCTAAATTTCGGTTACCCTCATATAGAGTAAATAACTCAACACTGGAATTTCACTTCACAACTGAGTGTCAGAAACCAAAAGCCTACGACTAATTCAGGCACTATACTCAGTACTAGGACCAGTGTTTATACTGTCATACCTACCAGTGTGAATGTTTTTAATGTTATGTAAAAATACAAATAACGAAGGCAAATAACAATTATTACAGTCTGAGAGAAACAAATAGACTTGAACTAGTTAAAAGATAGTAATTGAATAGGAAATTAATGGTGTCAGAGATCCGGCACTCGGAAAATAATTCCCTCGCTGTAGTTCATCTCCTTCTTCATTTGGGGTAGATGACTGACTACTGCACCCCTAAATATTCTGAAGCTCTAATTAACATTGTTTCACTTATTCATCAGTGGTGGCTGAGTGGCTATAGTAGCCTCAGTTTATCACCACAGTGACCCGTGTCCAAATCACGATTCGGCCTTTGCATTTTTGACACGCTAACAAAAAATAATTTAAGTAGAAGAAGAACTTATCTTACAAATGGTTCCAGGATACAGTTTCTGTTCATCCAGATAGAAAAATAAAATTTGCATCGCATATATAATCTAAAATATTATAATAATATATAATATAAAATCTCATATGTGGAAATTAACAAAAGTACGAGAGATGTGGTACTCAAACTTATAAACTATGAACCAGGAGACGACCAAGTTTAGTCAATTAATAAAACTAATTTCCATATTATGAACTGCCAATTGATTTCAATATAACTAGGATACTCTACACGTTATTTGCAGTAAAACTTTATATATATATATATATATATATATATATTATATATATATATATATATATCATTCTTATTTTATGAAACAGTAGTTTTACTATCCACATCTATCTAGTTTTTGTGTTGTAACGTTCCAGGCTTACTTCGGAAAGACCAAGCAAGGGAACTGATTAGCTGGCTACGCGCCAGATGAACAGATGTTACCTTTTGCTGTAACATTGATCGGTGTGTTAACACCCACGTAGGCTATTTTTTCTGTCGTTTTATAATGATAAAAAATTGATATCCATGTCGTACAGTACAATTAAAACTCTCTTAACAATGGAAAACTAAAAATCCATAATAATTACAATATTTATATAAATAATAATACTTATTGTAATTTATACCTAGATAGGAAAAAAGTTTAATTTAGTACTGAACCCATTTTAAAATAGGAATAATCAAACAGAATATGTTCTTATTAAACTATAAACAAATCAATATATTTCGAATGAACATTTTAAACTGATGGAATTCCTTACTGTTTTGGAAATATAATTTTAAAGCCACTTAACGAGTTATTTTAGATAATAAGTATAGTAGAAAGAGGAGGAAATATCATGAAGACAAATACTAGCTATCTTTACATCAATTCAAGTTCGTAGGGAGTTTTTGTTTCCTTAACATCTGTACAAAATACTGCGTATAATTAAAAATGTTTTAGTTTAATTTTTATGTACATATTTGTTATTCTATAATATTGGACTTTTTATAATTGAATCTTAACTATAAATTATAAAACATATAGACAAACCTTTTCCAAAAATATATAAAATTAACGTGTTCTAAAATACCAATTTGGTAACATAAATTCCTCCATAGTAGAAGACAAAAAGCTGCTACTGTTACTTTGTTATAATAAATTGGCACAGTATTCATGAGGCGCCGTTCTGGAAACGCGCCAAATGCTTTCTCTGAATTTAAAAATAATGTCCGTAATTTCCTTTATTCAAGTCTCATCTAGACTTCCAACAGAATAAATTTTCCTACAAATTAAACATATTAATTGGCTGGCGTACTCGTACAGTTAGTAACAAAATAGAAATCCCGTATCTTGTAATAACCAGTTAGTATACATTATATTAATATCAAAAATAGCTTCCATTTTTCAATTCCAGGTAACATCTTTATAAAGTACTGTCTATTGCTCAGTATTAAAATTTCATTACTTTTTTTTATTAAAGTTTAAAAACTTTGTAACCTTCTTAAAGGACGATGGAATAAAGAAAGAAACGGGTTTTGAGAAGACTTTTCCAATTGGAACTTAAGTATGTTCCAAATTAAATGTTATCTCATTAACATTTAAAAATACGATTAAACGATGTCCGAATTATCCGTATTAATGTTCAGTTCTGACTGTTTACACCTTCAAGTTGAACCAAATTTGATTACAGACATATCTGAAGTGTGGAAACCAAATGGATTTTCATTAAAGGCAATTTTAACCAGAAATTTTGAGATTCTGAAATGTAATGGTTTTATGAATAGGTCTAATTATTGTGGGAGGTTGATTTTCAGAGATGTTTGGAGCTCCCCATGAGTGTTGGAACTGATACTGCTGCCGTTTAACTGAAGAAGGAACAGAGATAGCCTCTTCTTCTTCCAAGGTGACTGAGATTCAGGACCCGTTATCGACCATTTAACTCAGTTCGTTATCCAGTCTGAAAAAAATCTAAAAAGTTGAACATAGCGGCCATTCTATTACTAAAAATGCGCAAATGTCTGACCGATACATTCTTTTTCCCCACCTTTGTACTAGAAAACCAAGGACCTAGCAAAAATTCATTATAAAAAATTTCTTGAGAGTTATAAATTTCCTGCATAAAAATAGGACCTTATCCCCTTCTTATTTAAAGAGGTTAAAAAACAAATCACCGTAAAGTAAAAACCCTGCGATCTGAAATATAAGGAATGAATACGGTTTATTTTTTACGGCTTAACATCCTAGCTAACCCTCCCTCCGAAGTAAAACTTTCATATAAATCCTCTTATCCTAGAATTGATCAACATAAAATAAGGAATTGTTAACGTAGAGGTGTTTTCTTGTGGGTAAAAAAGCTAAGGTATAATTTTCCCAAAGTTCAAAATTATAGTATACCAGGAAGTGGGCTTGAACGTTTTATATTCAGCAAAATTAGTCAGTGCCACATAGCGTTTAATGTTAAAAGGGGTTTGGAGTATCTAAATAATACTTAACACATACGGTAATATTTATCAGCCGAATAAGATGGTTAGGTGTTATATTTCTTCCAGAATATGTTCCCAGGGAGGTTAAAGTTACTGGAGGTTAAGGGGGGTCGGGAAGCCGTATCTTAGGAATTGTAATTTGCTTATTTTTAAGGAACATTTATTTTTATAATATTACAGATAACATGGTAATTCGTTTTTTTATATTATTTTGCATACCATTATACAACTTTTGATACAGGTATTTTTTAAATTAATAAAAAAAATAACATTTTTATATTTTTTTTAAATAACTAAAAAACAATTTTTTAACATTAATCAAAAAACAAAAATCTTAAAATTAAAATATTTTCAAAAAAAAGCCTGTGTTAAGTCTTAAAAATCATCACCACCTACAACATAGTTTTATGGACAGTGATGGTAGAAACAGGTAAGTTTACTCTTACTGCGGGATGCGATAGTAGGTTAAAGAATTTTAATAAAAATTTATAATGTAAAAAAGTATTTGAAAAGTATGAAGAAGCTAGATTCAAAGGTGAGTTAACCGTAGTTATCAACGTCAAATTATGATATATTACTTATCAATATTTTATGTTGTCCTTTCTTATTATGCAAAGACTAACACAGAATCTCCAAAATATCTCTGAGAGTAGTACCAAGAGATACTTTAGGTTTCCTGGAAAAAGTTACGAGGGCCTACGCCTTAAGGACCTCAATTACATTATCTCTTGCCTGTAACCCAAGCTTTGTTTTATAATATTCAATAAGTGAGATATTATTACATATAAAAATTTATTGTTCTGATCAATAAGAAAAAAATTTATCAATAAATATAATAAAAAAGAACTTTTTTAATTTTTAAATGTATCTATGTGTAAATATTAAAAACCTTGTTTATAATCTTAGATGAAAAAAATATTAAGTTATTCTAAAGATATTTCTCTTTATTACGCATTTTTATACTTACACATAATACAATATATTAACAATTGGTTTAAAACAAAATTTAAATTCTCTTTTATTAATGCGTAAAATAATTCAATATTATAATTTAATAAAGAGACTGTTATAAGTAGTATTGAAATTATTTGTGTTTATATACATTTTCAATATATATTAAGCCTGTATAAATACTCTTTAAATACTGTACTATAAATATACTCCAGAATAATTTAAACTTTCTAATAGCCAGAAATGAGCCGGTATCAATAGGCATTGCTTAAACTCAAAACTGGCTATTCTTAAAATTGGCAGACAAACTTACCTTAAGTTAGAAATCGACTGAAATTCTTAAAAATACAGCTATATAAGGGTCTGTATATGTTTAGTTGACGCCCATTTAACATCACTCTTTACGTTTATGACAGTGCTGTAGGTGGTAAGGTAAGAACATTATGATCTGAAAAGAAATGATCACTTCATGTAACTGTTTTGACAGTCTTCCGTTTCAACCTCCAACAAAATTTGCGTAGCTGAAGATGATTTGCAGTAATTTAATTACGTTCATAATTTATACGAGTAATGTCTTAAATTAATCATAACATTATCCCGTAGCCCGCATTTCTGAGCTGAGATGTATATAACAAAGAAATAATTTGTTGATGTGTAAAATACTATAAAATGTACCATAAAATGGTATGGTTTGACCAATCTAATGGAATAGTTATTATTAGGCAGCCATATAATGTGATATTAAATGTATCTAAAAAACAATTATAATATCTTACAACTGAAATACAGATTTATATTTGTGCTGCTGTATGAATTGAAAGCAGCTCATTTATTTTCGCATGAAACATACTTTACTTTTGATGGTGTCGGTTGATTAGATTTCAATACTAATTTTATTGTTTACCAACTATGGAGTAACATAACTTATAATTTCGAATTTATTTCGTACTTATACACCAATATCAGGTTCTATTCTAGATATTCTAGTAATTAAACAATTCCTATCTAGCTGGGTCAGTGCAATAGATTTTTACCAGATAGGTAAATATTCATAATGTACTCGAAATTTATGTGAAAAAATGTACTAATACTATTAACTACAAATGTTGAGATATTGGAATTAAAGTGCAGATCGATAAGTCTAATTCACTGCGGAAGATGACTGTGGGGGTGGGTGGATCTCTATTAGAGTTAATTTCTGTAGCCAGCTTAAACGTGAGAGTGTATGTTACCATATCCGCTTCCATTGTATAACTATAAGATATAACTAACCCCAAATTTTGATAAATTCCTTCGCTCCACACTAGGAAGTTGATATTACACAAATACAAATGATTAGTATAAATAAAATAACTTTAAAATTAATGGTTTATAAATCAAACTTAAACAAAATACGTATAAATTTTATATTTCTATCAAGTATTAAAGATAAAAGTTGATAAATGTTGTTCCCAGGATACTAAAAGAAAATGTTTACCCTTTTCCCTAGAGAACCAAAGGGTTTCATTTGTCTCTATCTCACTGCAGTCTATAGTGGGAAGGAAATTTTTCAGTTGATTCAAAGAATAACTATGTATGAATATTAATAAAGTGATTATAATTCACATTATGAAAATATTGAAAACCGTTTGAAAACGTTTAATATAACTAAACCCATCTTATTGTTATTAAAAACCAATAGTTTAGTTTATGAAGAAAATAAGAAAGTAATTTTATACATAACCTGGTAAATATTCCTATTTATCATTTTATATGTTGTATTAAATAATTTGCCAATTTTATAGTTTATTAAATCCAATCTGCATTATGAATTTTCATAGTTAAAAAATTATTATTTCGAATATGAAAGAAAAGTAACAATCATCACGAGTAAACTGTAAGACGATTCTTTGATCAGGTCATATAGTTAAAAATAAATTTTGGTTTGAAATACGTGTAAGCTATTAAAATATAGCTGTATGTAGTAATTTTCGTCCTCTTGACATATTGGCAAATAATTAGTTTTTTATAAATTTTTGCTGTTCATATTTTCTGCTGCTTGTTTATTAGTAATTTTTAATGCCAAGTCTTTTACGCAAATATCGATAAACTGTTAAGACTGGCAATTTCTCCATTTCGTGGATGTTTTCTACGATGTGTCTGTATAAGAATGTTTGGTTATTTTAAAAAATTCAAGAAGAAATAAATATACCTAATAAATATGTACCAATGTGAATTATCTTGTTATAAAAAATTCATATATTGATATACTCGTTATGAATTTTCGTACGTCTTTAACCTACTTCTTCAACCGTAAAATTGTATAAATATTTACAAATGAAGAATTATTTAAACTAGCTAGAAAAATATAAACACGAAAAATAACAGTAATTGAATAATAAACAGTGATCAAATACCTCACAGCCGTTGTTTCATCATAAATGCCAAAGAACATGATTACAAATTTATTAAAATAACAAAGTTTCAAACTGAAAGGACATTTTTATTTTTAATATAAGTTTATGAGCAGTTTTGCTCCTTCTAAAATTAAATATGTTTTTATCGTCGTTGGCCTGCAATGTAATATTATTGATAATTTTAATTTATGTTCAATTTCGTCCCGATTGTGATCCCTGGAGATCACAGCGAGATGCTTTTATCTTCATAAAAAGAATTGAAAACTTACCTGGCATATTAAGTTGCTTGAATCGAAACCAAATTTTCCTATAATAGGATACGTTTTATTAGTTATGGTACTGCTAAAAGTTTGACCAAAGGGCATTATTTTGTATGTATAAGAACGTGGTTTTTGACAGGGTTTTACAACCGTAAAATTGTTTTTTCACGATTTATATGTTTAGGATTGGTTTGGAATACATATTTTTAAGGTTTTTCCTTGTCTTCTAAAGATGATCCTATGTGGTTTTGAAAATATATCTTTAGTTTACGATGATGATTGAACAATATCAGGTTTGATTGTGGAATTTATTTTGGCAAGTAACTAATGACTACTATACTAACAAACTAATTACTATTGATATTTATATAGAATGGATATTTATTTATTTCCTCATAGATACAAAGATCTCAACATACATGCAAAAACGGGAAATGATCTCCACATGGGCGTAGCATGTGTGTAGAGATCGAGACGCGATCAGCAGCGTGCAACTTATGTATACTCATAATACAAGAAAAAAAACAAATACACCATAGCTACAACAAAATAAGTGTTTTACAGTAAGAAGACATCCAGACAAACACAGCAGAAATGACAATGTGATAATGGATTATTAATCAATAATAACAACAATATAAACTGAATTGATCCAAAATAAAAACATTATATCGGTTTATTAGGAGGCTTCGAACCTCTCACAAAATTATAACACTCACGCCACACATAACCAACATAATCTCTCTCTCTCGCTCTCTTTCTCTCTCTTCCCCCCCCCTCTCACCCCTTTACTTTATCTCCCCCTTCCTGTCCCTACATTTACCACCTTCAAAAGACACTCTCTCAACACTCAATCCTACAAAGTTTACAGTTGGAGGAACTTAGCTGTGCTCGTAGGGCCCTAATACTACCTTTTCAACAAGTAAACGCTATCTGTGTGGCGTTTTACGTGCCAGCCGCTGAGATGACGGCGCAACAATCGCTTAAACGACTTTAAACTAACGATTTCGATTTGCCGATTAGTATTGACAATATAACAACTTGGATTGTTGATATTAATATTCCAGAGTATTAATATATAAATCATCAATAATACATCCAAGACGATATAAAATATTTTTTTATTAGTAAAGATCCTAGTGAATATTAAGTACAATGTATTACTAAAATTGTTAACTATTAAATATTATCTGGTTTGTCTAAAATAAAAATCACAGTTCTAAATAAAAAACAATGGATTTATTTTTAACTGGCAAATTAATAAGTTCAACGTTTCAGAATTTTTATCACTCTATTTTCCACAAAGAATTGACAAACCTTTTAGTAAATTTAAAAATTCCTTTGGCAAGAAATAAAAATATTAATCAAATTATCAAACTAAAAATCAGAGCTCTCTTCTAAAATAAAATAATAAAGTTTTAAAATAAAATGAAATACCACTTGGAAATAATTAAAATAAAAATGTTCACTTCTAAGTTTACTCAAAATACAAAATAAAATTTCAACTTCTCTTTACACTATTGGAACTTTAACTTTCAAGTCTCTACAATTCAGATTACAACTCTCTCTCTAACAATTATAAAGTTCAATTAATTTTCAATTAATAATTCACAATAAAAACAGTTCCAGTTAAATATTAATAAATTACTACTTTTTTCAAATCTCAATTAAAGTTATTAACAAAGTTCAATTTTAATTCACTTCTCTTGCAAGCATGAACCAAATGTAACTTGTATGATTCTATTATGTTCTATTGTTATTCGAGAATAAGTTATTCAGATTGCTCTGTAGTTTCTATGAATTTAATTTTTTCCTATAAAAAAGACAACAAAATAATTTAATATCAGATCAAGATGACTTTTTCAATAAAACGTACAATAAATTTGGTGCTTACCTCAAAAATCACTCGCGGAAAAAAAATTTAAGAAATACGGCGCACTGCAATTAACTTTACTCACGAAAATAACCAAAAGAAGGGCGAAAATTATGAGCGGGCGCTTAAATACTTCCCTTTCC
The DNA here is from genome assembly GCF_021130785.1 of Homalodisca vitripennis. Lineage (NCBI taxonomy): Eukaryota > Metazoa > Arthropoda > Insecta > Hemiptera > Cicadellidae > Homalodisca > Homalodisca vitripennis. The sequence continues at coordinate 8,584 of NW_025779035.1, read as the reverse complement.
AATCACCTTTGCAGGACATCCGTGGAGCACTCTCATTGGTCCAGCTGTATCAAAGCAGGAGAACAATACTCACAATAAGACAAGTTCTAATCAATGCAAGGCAGTCAACCTGCCTTCCTAACAATTTAAAACTACCAGTGCTAACTTGCCAAAGGATTACATGTTTGATTTTACCCTGACATTTCACAATCTAATCTAAAATTAAGTCCCAATATTTCGATCCCAAAATTTTTATTTATTTTAAGTTTTAATTAAAAAAATAAATCCATGTAGCTTTAAAAACGCTACATTACTCCCCCTCCTTTACTTCTAAATATGGCCCTGAAGTTGATAAAAGAAATTTAACACCAATTAGCAATTTAAAAAAAATGTTTTTAAAACGTACATCATTTAGTTACCCACCAATGTTTTTAGAACAGACAGAACAGTTTAAACAAATAAAGATTGACTGTTATAAAAGGAATGTAGGTCAATAACTCGAGATAGCGATGCCTATTCCCCTCACAATTCTAATTTTACTATCTACAACAGGTCAGTCTTTTTCCAGTCCAAGGAATTTTGTCCTTTCCGGTCTCCTCCTGTCGACGTCTAGGTATGGACAGCAGCTCCCTCAGTCAGTGAGTGCTCGTCTTCACGGTCGTATGTATCGTCCCTTGGATCCGTCCGTGTAAGTGTAGGTCACCATCCCCGTTGTTGGAACCGCCGGTGGGCCGTGCACGTGGTCCGCAGCGTGTGACCAGTGTTAGTGGAGTGTCAGTGCTGTTCCGTTTCTCACCTCCACAGAATTTCACATATAAACAGAACATTCTCTTTTACAATGACATAAGTCACTAAATGATTGTAGTGATTAATTTCACACCCTATTTGAAAAGATTTGCTCTTAACTCCTCGCTGGTGAAGTAAGTAGCGTTGTCGCTCACAATAATTTCCGGCAAACCAAAGTTTTTAAAAATATTACTCTCTAAAGCTTGCAACACCATACCTGAATTTACTTTCTTGAGAGGTACGATCCAATTGTACTTTGTGAAGTCGTCCACCATGTTTAAGATGTATTCATTCTGTCTTGAAGATCTAGGTAGAGGTCCAAATACATCCATGTAGATTTTCTGTAGTGGACGTGTCGAAATGTTTACATGCAGTTCACCACGGTCCCTCCAGTTAGTAGGTTTACTGCTAAGACAAATAGAACACCTTTTAACATTGTACTTCACAAACTCATTCAGATTAGGATGGTAAAACACCGCTGTAATTTTCCTTAACGTTTTATTAACTCCAAAATGCCCCCCACTTGGGCTATCATGATAATAATCAAAGACCGCCTTAAACATAGATTCGGGGAGAACTATTTTAGGGGATTTAGATCTCGAATTTGTATAAAATAAAATTCTTTTTTCTACCCAAAACCCTTTGCGCTCATCATCACTACTAATGTTTTTTAACTGTTCTTGCACAAATTTGTCCTTATTCTGTTCCAATTCTAAATCTTTGGGTAAGAAAGGATAGAAGTTATTTACATTACAAGTTACATTTACTACACTATTTGTACACACATTTACAGCAGAATTATTTGACAGTTCTTTCAACACCTCTCCATTAACCTCATCATTGTCATTAAACAGCCGTGACAAACAGTCTGCAGTCACATTATCACTCCCCTTAATGTGCTTTACAGTGAAAGGAATTGATAAAATTGTTTCCACCCATCGACCAAGTTTCCCTAGTTTAGTGTGGTTGCTCAATACCCAAGAAAGTGCGGAGTTATCAGTGTACAAGTTAAACTTCCTTACTTCGAGAAATTCCCTGAATTTGTTTATTGAGCACACCACTGCCAGAGCCTCCTTGTGGTAAGTACTTAGTTTCTCTTCATTTTCAGTAAATTTTCTCGAGTAATAAGCCACAGGTTTTAAGTTCTTATTGTTATCTTCTTGCAATAAGCAAGCTCCTATTGCCCTGTCACTCGCATCACACTGCAAGGTGAACTCTTTATTAAAGTCAGGAATAGCTAACACAGGGGGATTAGATATCTTATTCTTTAACTGTACAAACGATTTTTCACATTCTTCGGTCCAACCGGAAGACTGCACATTTCTTCCTCATAGCGTTCAGAGGAAGCCGATATGTCCGCATAGTTTTCAATAAAATTTAGAAAAATAGGACGTCATTCCTATAAACCGCGCAATGTCCTTTTTGTTTTTAGGTCTCCTACACTGTTGAATATTTACAGTTCTTTCTGGGTCAATTTTCAATTTATTTTCACTCACAATGTGTCCCAGAAAACTTATTTCCTTGTAACAAAATTTTAACTTTATTAACATTTGCTGTTAGGTTATGGTTCCTTAAACAGCGTAAAACTTCCCTTTAGTGGGCATAATGTTCATTTAAACCCTTAGAGTATACTATAATATCATCTAAGTATGTTACAAACACATTTAAATTTTAAGTGTCCAAGCACTGAATTTAAATAAGCAGTTTAAAACGCCACTGCCCACAAGAAGTCCAAATGGCAGTCTTTTAAATTTATAACTACCGAATGGCACAGAGAAAGTTGTCAAAATTTTGGCTTTCATCAGCTAATCTAATTTGATGATAAGCTTTTGATAAGTCTATGATGCTGAAATAGCGGTGACCACTTAAATGCGGGTATAAAGAATGGAGATCCCCAATTGGAAAATTTACAGCCTCAATCTTATTATTTAATTCCTTATAATTTATCACCAACCTTTCTTTTCCCGGTTTCCTTTCCCACCAAAAAGGCCGGACTGGAGTACTCACTTAGGCTTGGCTCGATAACATCATGTTCTTGTAGCTCACCGATGATTTCCTTCATTCTCACCATCTTCAGAGGGTTAAGTGGATAAGGCCGCAGTTTGACTATACCATCATCCTTTAATTGGATCTTGTACTCGAAATCAAGAGTTTTCCCCAGACGTTCAGAAAAAACTTCAGAAAACTCTTCAATGATTTCTAAAAACTTGCTGTGTAGCTTCGGAACTCCCTATCTTATAATCATGATTTATATTTAACACATTAGAACTAGTGTTTTGAATTAAATGCACTGACTTGTTCAAGTTAAAATCGAATCTACACACATTGTTTTTTTAAATCAATTAACAACCCAGTTGATTTAATGAAGTTAGCCCCTAAAATTCCACATTGTGATAAGTTATTAATTACTACTAGATTAACCTTCCAGGATAAGTTGTTAATTTTAATTTTAAGATTTACTTCTCCTAGTACATTTAATTTTTGGTTTCCAGCACTAACACATTTGTACCTTAGATTCTAACAATTTGTTAACTAAATTCGCTTCCCTTAAATGATTATAAAGTTTCGCACTGATTAAACTTAGTGTACTTCCAGTGTCTAACAAAAATTTCACATTAACTTTGTTTTCTATATTTTACTAGTACACTTGGCAAGGTACTTTGGCTTTCCTCATGGCGTTTTCTGCCACATGTGATTAATATGTCCGGATTTTTGTTGGGGACTATAATTTAAAATCTTTTTTGAGTGTCCAGTTTACGGGAAGGGTTAGAATCTAAGCTAACCTTTTTCTAAGCCCTCCCCTTTTACAAGTTTTTTGGAATATTGGAGAAACGGGGTGGCCTTTCAACAGGCAATTTAGGTTGATTACTAACCTCATTACCATGCTAAGTTCTACAGTCTCTAGCGTAATGTCCTATTTTCTTACATTTAAAACATACAACTTGATTGTTATGGCCTAATTGAATGTGATTAGTTATAGGCCTACTTTCCCGGTTTGAGGTGCCTTGTTGAACCATCCTCAACTTATCCGCATACTCAATATTTTGGCACCTTATGCAGATTTCATCCAACTCTTTAAGCGCAGTAGGATTTCCCATAAATATCATTTTATTGCGGGTGTCTGGGTTTAAACCTGTTTTAATAATATATACTACTTCCCTCTCTGACATTGATGTGGCTAATATACTAACCCATTCCTTAACATCCAGTATAAAACCACTCAGGCTTTCATTAAATTTTTGGGGGCGATAGATCTTTTCAAATTTTAATTTCTCGCGATAACAATGGGGCACAAAGGTAGTTAACAAATTTTCATGAACAACACTGACGGGTTTGTCCATACTCTCTTTCGCTTCCAAAATTTTTGCCAATAAATGGACCTTGGCAATAAGACACGCAAATTTCCTAGATTTCTTGATCAGAACATTTTGTTTCGTTTTTTAATTTTTTTAACAACTTTTAAAAACTCCAATAGTTCATTTACTTTTAACCCGTCCGTTACCTTGAACATTCTAAGATACCTTTCAAGTGGGTTAGGTAACTTATTATATACAATTGAACGATTTTTCAGGTACGAAAACATCATTACACATATTAACGGGTATTGGTCCTTTCGTAATATTTTCAAGTGCTACACTTTCATTTTCCGTCTCCAGGTTAGATTCTGATAGCCGACGTTTCTATTTTGCTACATAATTGTTCATCCAATTCTACTGATTTCAATGACTCTTCCTGAGCTACTAAACCCTCAGACATTCTATCAATCTCTTTGATCAAGTTATCCGTTAATTTGAATAGACCTTTCAGGTTGTTCATTCGCCTTATCCAATGAGCAATTTTAACCTGGCACCGCAAAATTTTCAAATTATTAGAACCCTTTATTGCCTTTTCCACTCGAAGAACTAAACACTTCATACATAGCAGCACACTGTTTATATTCCTCATTGCCACTTACTTTACTAGACAAATTTAGCTTATTGCCAATAATGTTGAGACCTACTACCTGTCTCAATAACTTTCTAAGTTGATCTACAGTGCTATCAGTAATTGTTTCCACACCACGGAACCACAGTTCATAAATTAATTCGTCCTTACTTAAAAAGTCCACTTTGAGAGCCATTTTAGGTTAAATAAATTTAACTTAACTATCACAACTTAACTAGACAACACAAGTTCTTGCCAAAGTTTTCTAACAAATTTTATAACAGTTTTGTATAAGCTTATTAAAAATTCACTGGATACTTTACTAGCAGAGTCGCGCAGTCAATATAACGACTTGGATTGTTGATATTTAATATTCCAGAGTATTAATATATAAATCATCAATAATACATCCAAGACGATATAAAATATTTTTTTTATTAGTAAAGATCCTAGTGAATATTAAGTACAATGTATTACTAAAATTGTTAACTTATTAAATATTATCTGGTTTGTCTAAAATAAAAATCACAGTTCTAAATAAAAACAATGGATTTATTTTTAACGCAAATTAGTAAGTTCAACGTTTCAGAATTTTTATCACTCTATTTTCCACAAAGAATTGACAAACCTTTTAGTAAATTTAAAAATTCCTTTGGCAAGAAATAAAAATATTAATCAAATTATCAAACTAAAAATCAGAGCTCTCTTCTAAAATAAAATAATAAAGTTTTAAAAATAAAATGAAATACCACTTGGAAATAATTAAAATAAAAATGTTCACTTCTAAGTTTACTCAAAATACAAAATAAAATTTCAACTTCTCTTTACACTATTGGAACTTTAACTTTCAAGTCTCTACAATTCAGATTACAACTCTCTCTCTAAACAATTATAAAGTTCAATTAATTTTCAATTAATAATTCACAATAATACAGTTCCAGTTAAATATTAATATAAATTACTACTTTTTTCAAATCTCAATTAAAGTTATTCACAAAGTTCAATTTTAATTCACTTCTCTTGCAAGCATGAACCAAATGTAACTTGTATGATTCTATTATGTTCTATTGTTCTTCGAGAATAAGTTATTCAGATTGCTCTGTAGTTTTCTATGAATTTAATTTTTTCCTATAAAAAAAGACAACAAATTAATTTAATATCAGATCAAGATGACTTTTTCAATAAAACGTACAATAAATTTGGTGCTTACCTCAAAAATCACTCGCGGAAAAAAAATTTAAGAAATACGGCGCACTGCAATTAACTTTACTCACGAAAATAACCAAAAGAAGGGCGAAAATTATGAGCGGGGCGCTTAAATACTTCCCTTTCCAATCACCTTTGCAGGACATCCGTGGAGCACTCTCATTGGTCCAGCTGTATCAAACCAGGAGAAACAATACTCACAATAAGACAAGTTCTAATCAATGCAAGGCAGTCAACTTGCCTTCCTAACAATTTAAAAACTACCAGTGCTAACGTGCCAAAGGATTACATGTTCGATTTTACCCTGACATTTCACAATCTAATCTAAAATTAAGTCCCAATATTTCGATCCCAAAATTTTTATTTAATTTAAAGTTTTAATTAAAAAAATAAATCAATGTAGCTTTAAAAACGCTACAGACAAATAATAATATTTTCAAAAACACGTTAAACAACACTATAACAACGGAAACATAAGGATAAGTCCTATTTATGCTATTATTTTGGTATTATCTTATTATTTTATTCCACCACAATCAGCGCTGTTACAAAACAGCCTGATTTTAGCGAGTGTGGTGGGTTATTTGGGCCAATACGATTCCTGAAAGGAGTGTTTTATCCATGATTTTACAGGAAATGTTTTACGGGACGCAGCGCATAACGCTACCCCGCCACCCATCCCCCCGCAATCACCACACACTCAAGGTCACGCGCGCAGCTAAAGTCCTCGAATTGTCAAACATCACGACACCCAGCCCACTGTCAATGCTCCTCATGAACACAGGTTAAAAAATTAATTAAGCTAATTTGCATACAAAGAAGTTATAAGATATTGTAAACTCACCCCTAGCTATATTTAGTAGCCATAAGGTTACTTTCTTTTTAAAAGTGACGGATTTGTACACACTTGGCAGCTTAAAGCAATCTGATAATTTAGGAAAAAATGATATTTGCAATGTAGTGTGAATTTGTTGTAATTGATAGACTTCTCGGGGTAATAATCTAATTTTGGGGTAATAATCCCAGAGGATACTGCCAATATTGTCGAGTAACTATGGCTTACTTGGTTTAAAAATATATAACTGTGGTTTTTTAAACATGTACATTATAATGTTTCTAACATATAAATGTTTTAACGTTAAAAACCTTAAAATTCATCAACTAACAATTCTGAAGGATAAAGCCGGGTTTTTAATCAAGGCAGCTTTAATAATTGCTTTTTGGACGATTTCCTAATGGTAACAGCGAGCTCTTAAATGTCCCACCCCAAGCAATAATTCCGTATTGTAGAATAGATTGTACGAATGCGTAATAAACCATTTTTAGTAAATCAAATTTTTAATACAATACAAAGGTTTTTTTAAATACCAAAGTCCAGAGTACAATGCAGTAATAAATTTAAGTTCATCGTAAGGGAACAATTTGTTAAAATAAAGGATTTTGGTCTACTATTTAGTTTTTATATACAGGTTTCTCAGGATTCTCTTGCTAGAATAGCTAAACTTTTTTGGGATACTCTTTTTTACATGTGTTGCATAGTATTGGTATTCTTTAACATTAATTTTGGTTTTAAAAGAAAGCCTTCTTCTAAAACCAACTACTAGGAAAGCAATGATTGTTCAAGAATGAAGAAATCTTATTTTAGAGAATCTAGAAAATCTTTGAACAGGTCTTCACCATGTTGCCATGAAAGGAAATATTATAAAGTATCAATACCAAATCAGAGGAAGATTTCTTTAGAAATTTAATAAATTTTTGTTTAAATAAGCCCATAAAATATTTGCATTAAGCATGTTGCATAATTCATGTTTCTATGGCTGTGTACCTTTATTTGTATGTTGAAATTTTCTTTTAAATTTAAAACAGTTCAATGTCAGACTACACTCTATGAATGTTAAGATTAATGGGGTAGATGGCTTTGAATTTTAGTTATGTCATCATGTGGGAAGTTTGTATTAAAATGGTGGTGACATGAAAATAATTTGACAAGGATAAAAATTCTTTGGTAAAGGGTGATTCATTTGGCAGAGTTCATAAATAAAATCATCAGTATTTTTTACATAAGATGAAAGTAGTTTCACTAAATGCTGCTGCAGTTCGTTCTCAATGTAACCAGCTATTCTTTCAGTACCACTTCAATAACTGGCAACAACTGTGATAACCCACTAATCTGTAACATTTTGATCAACTGTCTGTCGACGGTATGTGAGTACAGGCTGTCGAGGTTTTTGAATATTTTCGACGAATTCGGGTGGGTAATGGACATCCAAAACGAGGTTTCTCATTATACTAAATGTTAATATACAAATTTTTTTGTTTTTATTATGATGACCCTAAATAGTCTCGTAACTCATAAGATTTAAGTAGATACTGGTGGAAATTAAAACTGCGAACCTTTTTAGAAATATTTCAGGTTTATTAAATCAATTCAAAGTCAATTGTTAACCTTGTATTCCACCAATGAAATGTTTTGCACAATAGTTTAAAATTACTATTTCCTTAGGCAAGGCACTTTCGATTTAACATGGACTCACTGTCCTCTAAATACGTGTGTATAAAATATTAAAAATAAAATAATAATCTTGAATAAATTTGTATGAAATAAAATAAATGGGCTTCTTCTCAAAAACAAATAAAATAAAAATTATAAACTTCTTTAAAATAAAATACTCAAACAAAATAAAAGTTC
>NW_025779034.1:0-68389 GCF_021130785.1 Homalodisca vitripennis | reverse complement strand
AAAATAGTTCCATTAAATAGCATAATTAAGGCCTAAAGATAAATAACAAAATACATATATATAGATATAAACAACGTAACTATATATAAAAATTATAAACAAAATACCAACAAATTAAAAAAAAAATAAATAATCATAAATATTTAACAAAGTCAAGATAAGCCATAACAAAAAGAACGCGCAGCCGCGCGCGTGTGTGTGTTTGGTGTGTGTGTGTGTGTGTGTGTTGTGTGTTGGTGTGGTGTGTGTGTGTTGGCGCGCGCGCGCGCTTGTTTGCGTTTTTAATCACGTATACCACATCTTAATAAAAATATTGGATAGTGTAAGTAAATTTGTTAAAAATGTGTGTATTTAAGGTATTAGATAGTCTAAGCTCAGTTATTATATCCCTCTGACAAAGTCCTTTTGTATTGAATTAATACTATGTACAAAATATATCAACCTCCCCAAGGCAAAGAATTATGCAATCTCATCATTGTATGCAAAGGTGATGAAAAAATGTGCCAATTGTTACCAAGAAAAATTTATGTGAAACAAATTTTGGGATCTATTAATAAAATGATGGAGTGGTACAAAATTAATTTTTGACAAGCAAAAATGAATCCATTACTTCAACGCTCTCTAGCAATTTAAAAAGAAAAAGTAAATTCGCTAATTTTCTAACGTTTTTGAAGACTTTCCATTTCAAAAATGCTTTAAAAGTTTGATTATATGAAATATCGAAGGTAAAGTGACCAGATTTCTTTAAAATAATAAATATCGTAAAAAACCTTTTATTTGTACCCTTTCAATTAAAATTAACGCGATTAGCAAAATAAGGGATTCCGATCACTATATTGGCAAATTCTAAATTTTTGATTGTCGGACAATGTGATAATATACAAAATGTTCTTTTAAGGTTGAAAATATGAAATTGAAAAATTTTGAAGACTGTCTAATAATAGAATCTCCAAGTTTTTGTAGGCCTTATTCTACAATTTTTAGATGAGGCCATATGAGGATTGATTGAAAGTTAAAGTTAGGATTCCCAAAATTACGCCTTGTTATAATCCTTAAATTTCAAATACCCTTTCAAGATGATTACTTACCATTTATGGACATTAGTTTGATTTCGAAATTGATAGTCTTTTTCCTTGTGAATGACATTACTTTGCACTTACTAATATTAAAAAAGATCTTATATTTACTAGTCCAATCTACAATTGCAATCCAAATCCCCCTGTAATACGTTGGAATCCTGAGGGCTATTGACTACTTTATAAAGTTAAAGGTCATCTGCGTACAGTAAAATTTGTGAATCTTTTGTGCAGTTAACAATATCATTGATAAACAAATTGAAAAGTACTGGGCCCAAGTTTGACCCCTGAGGAACCCCTGAAGTTACTAAATATTGACTAGAATTGTGCCCCATATAAGAAACATATTGTAACCTATTAGAAAAGTAAGAAGAAAAAAAATTTACCAACTTAGACGAGAAACCTAAATTATGCATTTTACTTAAAATTAAACTGTGATCTACTCTATCAAACGCCTTAGTTAAATCTGTAAATATTACATCTACCTGAGAGTTATTATCTATTTGAATAAGACATATTCCGTAAAAATTTAACAAATTTGTAACAATTGATTTCTTAGCTTGAAACCCATGCTGCCTATCAGACATCAATTGAGTCATAAAATTTACAATTTTTTACAAATAATAATCTCAAATATTTTTGCAGAGTTGATAAAATTGCAACTGGGCGATAAACTCTGTACAAGCTTGGAATTTCCACTTTTAAAAATAGGTGTTACTCGAGTTTAATTTAAACAAATCAGGAAAACAACAATTAATTAAACAAATGTAAAAAATTACACAAAGTGGTTTCACAAATATTTCACTACAACCCTTATAAATATATGATGGGATTTTTATCTCGGCCAGCAGATCGTTTACAACTAAGGTATTTAATAGCATCACTTATGCATATTATATAAAAGTATTTTAATACATTATGAATAAACATGCAATTGTTATATGCCATGTTAGATTACATTTCACGACTCGAAATAGGAAGTTAATGACTGGGAGCGGGCCAGCTCTACGAGTGCATGTGTGAGGGAGTGTTTTACGCACGTTTATATGTTGTGTGAGTGTTTAATCAGCTAAAGCTTTAGAGAATTTTATATGTAATAACTTTCTCTTCTACTGCGATGTGTCACTCTGGATTTCATAAATAATTAATAAAGAAAATTTTAATTTTAATCAAGTTGTTTTGGCTCACAGTGTAAAATAATTAAATCTAAATACGAATGTAAATGGATGCATTTGAATAAAATAAACACTTTGCTCAACTGTACATATCTTAATCCACAGACGAATAAATTGGAGCTCTTCACCAGGATTTAAACACCTCTCTCTCAGAAGGACCGTGTGGTGTGTGTGTGTGTGTCATCGCTATTTTATGGCCGAGTGGTGCGAGAGTGGTAAGTCCAACGGAAGATTTTCATCAAGTAAAAGCCTCCTCCTATTTTCTCATCTTACGAAATGCTGGCCATGTGTAGATATTACTCGGTTATATCTCGGTTACTACTTCCATATCTCTTTATAATATGGAAAAAGAATGAGATTTTATGTTTGTCCTAAACTGCAGTTTAAATGTGTAAAATTTTTTTATGATCCTGGAAATGGATTTTTTTCCGTTTAGTAAAATATCTGTCTTAAGTAAAGAAATATTTTTAAATTCTTACAACTATAAGTTTCTTGACGGCCTAGATGCAAAATTGAAATAGAGTGAAATAGATTTTATAGGAACATTGTCTACAATGTTATACATATTAATTCTTATGTTTCATTATAAATCCCTCTAGTAAATTACATTTTTGAGATTCACGCTCTTCCCATTATTGCATTATTTTGTGGCAAGTATTTATATTATATTAATACAATAATAAGTCAACATTAGAAATCCGATACTACTCTTATTTTATATATTTTGTTGCCGTTATGTGACGTGTTTATTGATCTCATAGTGAAAGCGTTAGGTTGAACGAAGAACACTACAGCTTCAGAGGTTTTATCAATAAAATGAAAACTATTGACGTCCTTACCTGAGCCAGATATAACGAGATTGATGTAATTAATTAAGTGAACAAGAGTCCGCTCTAATTGGTAATTTATTTATTTTAAATGCTTCCCAGACTAAAATGGTATTTCCTAGTTCTGACATTATTGCTAGAGAAAGAATTGATCGCATCTAGTACTTAAGGATCTTGCTCAATGTTTTTATTGGCGTATATGGTCTTAACAGCACTAAACTTACACTTTATAGAAAACTGTAAATATCATTTAAATGGGGGTTTCTTTACACAAGGTTTACTATACTTATCTAGTTATCTATAAAATTTTGATCATATTTGTAAATAATTCTGTGTTGTCTTAATTATTACAAACGTTATACTTTTGCACAGAACTGACCATATTCGTATAGCTAAAACTTGTTTTCATTTACCAGAATCAATATTTTTCTATTTCTTATATCAACACCAATGCCAATAAACAGAATGTATATAATGAATGGTTACAAATATAACAATAATAATACAATGATAACATATACTAACAACTATACACAACTATAAAAACCAGAGTTTGGCAAGAAAACCAGTTTCTGTAATAGTTAGAGGTGGGATCGTTAGCTAAGTGAATCTACAGAAAAAAACACAGCCAAAGTGAGTTGCAACCACATCGAATATATCTGAGTCGTCGTTTGAGGCTGCATAAAGGCCAGTATATCATAAATTTTATTTGTGAATCTAGGAAAGATTGAAAACATTTTTGAAAAACATTTGAAAACCATATTGGATTGGTACCAATGGGTTTTGTACGGCAGTTTTAAGGTAGGTTGTAATGTCTTTTGTCTCTGTTTATACTAAACTCATACATATTACGTAAATAGTTGTGTTAAATTATGTGGAATATTTGGTAAAGGGTATCATACTAGCTTTCTTGAAAATTACTCGTTTCTATAGATATAGATCCTTACCATCCTAACTAAACGTTATTGCTCTCACGGCCATTGCAACACACATAATATAATGCAACACATTAGATTGCGATGCATGTTTGTTCTGTAATTTGATTTCAGGGAACTACTTTGAGGAGATCTTATTATATCATGACAGAATGATAACAATTAAAATATATGTGATATCACCATTTTGTCTTTATTTGTTATGTCAGACACAAGGATAAAATTAGGAATACGTTATTGGTGAAGTTATTTAAATCTTTCATCTTATACCAAGGATGCTCAATAATTTGTATTGTAACAGTGTTGATAAAGCAGCAAAGTATGATCTGTTGTTTCACATCACGAACAATGTTTTTGAAATTTATTTATTGTATTACTTTTTGCAGTAGGTAGAAGTTAAGAGTATATTACGAGATATAAATATTAACTGATTAATTAATTTATTTATCGATGAAAAAGTATTAGTAAAATTTAATAGCATTGGAGAAGTTATTTACGACTATATGCATTCTATAGTTTTTCGCGTTTAATTTACAGTTGGAGAACAATGAAGCTGCAACATGAGAGCCTGCCCTGTAATCGCGTAACCAGGGTTGTGTTGTCAAAAAGAAGAACAATAGGGATATTAAAACAATAGAACAAAGAGATATCCTGTTGACTGGTGCATTGATGTGTGACGATATATACGGATATGTGAACTGGCCATAGATTTCATGAATGTGATATATGTTTGTGTATCGTATTCATACAACACAATTTTATGTTGCAATATTGCCTTGATATTAAATATAAATTGTAACGGTATTGTTGAAATTATACAAAACTGATAAGCACATGTGATTTTTATGTCAGTCCTATTTTTTCTGTGCATTTTTTGTGTTAATAAATAATATTTAAGAATGTTAATCTGTTTTCCACAATATTTCTAGAAAGCCTAAGAGGATATTCATATAGTAAGTTTCTAATCTTCTATACCGCATTAAAGGAATTGCACAATAAATTGTTCTTAGTGATACAAGAGTGAAAATTATTTATGTCAAATACGTATATTCAATCCTTAAAGATATAGCACTTTATCTCATGATATAAATTGGAATTAATTCATTAATAATTATGATTATAACTGTGGTTTGAGTTTAAAAAGACAGCCAGTTTAAAAATATCGTATTACATGTCAAAAATTCTACACTCTTAAATGTTTTAACGTGATTTTTCTATATTTGAGGCTACAGCCTAAAATACTTTATTTCTTAAAATCCTTTAGAAATAAAAGAAACGGAACAATTTTACTAACCACTTAGTTATACAGAAGCCTCTCTCTCAACCTACCTCCACTTCAACTGGTTTCTGTTTTCAAATACGTACGTACTTTAAAAAGAAACAACTCTAATGAGAATGGTTTACATCCGATCGTGATCGGCCGATTTACTATACTGTTATTATCGCTAAAGCTCTTGAATCTTTCTTTTTCAATGTTGATCCTGAATTTCCTCTTACCAATACAAGTCTATTGACTAAATGAAACGCTCTTGATGAATTACCTTCCTCAAATGACAGCAGTAAGTAGAAATGAAACAAACAGTGATCCAAGTATCGATCCTTGTGAGTAACCTTTTGTAATCCATCTCCAATACCTAAATTCCTGCTCCCAAAGTAACTTCTTGCTAGTCCTTGCTACAGCTTGGTTGGCCATTTAAAACAACTACTTGTAAAAGATAAACGCTCGTTTATAAACTTGAACCGATGACATGTTGTGTAGATTTAAACATTTAACATTGAAATTATGGCATTGTGTTCTATTACTAGTCATATTTAATTTTACTATTTTACCGATAGCCTCATTTAATGTTTTCTTTTGCCACCTAACCTGGTGGGATGAAAAATAAAATACTTTTGGATAAAAGTACATATTATTCTTTACTATTAATGTCTAAAGTGTTATTTGCTTTATTTGTCATGGTTTCAAAAATATAAAGCTGTTCCAATACAACCTGACTTGGTTATCACCTATGGTGGTCACTAATAGTGTAGTATTCAATTCTTATACTTATATTGGCTTGTTAATGATTACACTAGGTTTTAACTGTTTAACATACACCCAGTACCAATAACCCACTTAGGTACAGTAACAATAACGTCATTCACTTTTAGGTAAATTTTAAAATACTAATTCAGCAGTCCTTAAACATGTCAAAACGTGTAATTTCTTTTAAAATTTAATAAGATATGGATTCTAAAGGAGGAAGTTTATAAAGTTTCTAAGAAAAAAATGTTAATGTCGTTTTATATCCAAAACTCTAGGAACCTAGTAAAGAGTCCCATAAAGAATGAAAAAGTTGGAAAATCTTTGTAATTCCGAAACAATATTTTAGTGTTCAAAAATGTTGATATAATCATCCTCTTAAGCTTTCCTGTAAATTTAGTAATTAAAACATTATCCACATTATCCACGGTGACAAAGTTAAAATGAACACCTTATGTGCTTAAAATGCCCAACCAAATATATGTTTAAATTAGGTGATTAGAATACTTCCTTATTCTCACAAATTGATTGCTGGTGCATGGTGTTTGTACACTCTTTGGTAATTTACAAGGATCAGATATAAATATAATTTTTTTTCATTCAATTTTTATATTGTTTAAACACAAGAGTCTCATTTTCTCCGTCTGAGAGTACCTTTGGCTCTGAGTGGTCCTCCTCGGGTTATTCCTCCTGCAAAGATACGATATCTTAACCGGAAACTAAATTTATGGGAGATGTACTTTCACATAAGTACCTCGCATAGCGTGAGTACCATAAACTGTATTGCATAAGTATATAACTACTTAGTACTTGATTATATCTATAAAATGTAAAACATTAATTTATAATTTCTTTTTCTGAATTTAATCGTCAAACAAATGGCCACTGACTGTGATGCAAATACGATAACAGAAATGATAAAGTGGCTTTAAGAACTTAAGTCATATTTCCAACTTAGTAACTTTGCTAGAGTGAGGTTATACTTAACATCTTACAACTTTTTGTTACCAAGTTCCTCATTTAAACCTTTTAGTTTCTTGTGTATAACTATAAAAATTCAACTATGATAAAATTAAAAATAAACATTAAATAATAAAATTAGTAATATTATATTATTAATATTTATTTTTGTAAATAGATTATGGGTGTTTCTAAATGAAGAGACAAATATTTTGTAAATTATCTCAGAAAATAAACTTACAAAAGACACCGTAAAAGATGTCTGGAAACGATTTTTCCTACCTGTAAATTCAAAAGTCTTAAATTGGACTTTGTGTTTGTAAGATGAAAACCTTAGACCTATATTAAATTAATTTACAAATAATAATAACGATGAGTTAATAAGACAGATTGAGTTCAACCAGATTCATACCTTCGGTTAATAACTGTCATCATTCACATTGTGGAAATTTTTACTTTTTTATGTAGGAAACAGAACACCAGTATCTGAATATTTTAGAGCATCTACTTAATGATATCCACTATTTAATCAAAAAATAATAATGATAACATGTTCTTGTGGTGTGAACTATTCATATTGGCCAGTATTTAAATTTAAAATGTGCGTTTGAAATTGAAAATTATGAGGTTCTTTAATTTTTTGAATAAAAGGTTATCGTGATAAGAGTACAAATATTTATGGTTTTACAGTCATAGTCCAGCCATAGCGATAGTTATATAAATATTATCTTTAATCATTTAAGTCCGTGTAAAATCTCGTGTAGGTTTTTTTTTAAATATAACATTAAAATAAAAATTTTATATAATTCAGGTTATAGAGTTTTTGGAAAATATGGGTGTGATCACTCTAATGTACTATATAATTATATAATATAACCTGTATAAAATGAACACATAAAAATACTGAAATGCCATTTAGATGTTGGGTTAATATTTTAGATAAAAAAAACAGAACATGAATATTTTCCATGTTTATATGTTATATAATCTGAAACACTATATTTCTAAAACCAGTTATAGCCCTTTCTTTCAGATATCAAAAACATAGCTTTAAGAATTAACGAAATTGGAATGTTTTAAGAAATTTCGCTCAGTAAATATAATTGTTCTTTTTTATACATTTGAATAAGCTTCCACCAAAATAGTTTTAATCCAATTTATCGTGACTTGAACATCTATATCATTTTTTGATATTTAACAGCTTACCTTTGTCGTCTTAAGGAGGTAGTAATAAACTATTATCTGTATGCCAAAAATAATCAATATTATCATTATCAACAGCGTGTTTAAAAATAACAATTTTAGCACTCAGCAACCGCAACTTAATTTGAAGACACAACAAACTGTGGCTATTTATGTAATGAAAAGACGATGCAAACTTGTATATAACTGTTAGTTTTTCATGTATGCTTTTAACAATTTAATGATCTTTAGATAGAATTTAATGGTATTATAAGATATAAAACGTATTTATGTATGATAATACGAGGTCCGATATCCAGGATTTTACTTACTTTTATAACATTACTGTAGTGACAATTTTATACAACTGAGTCATATATGTGGTTTTATTATATATACTACCGCTTACCCGCAGTTTCGCAACGTGGTTTTTAAATCAGATTCCGTAGTCTATCTACATTTTCAAAGCACTGATGTAATATGATGATCCGCTATGATATTTTTCAAAAACGTAATTAGGCATACTGTCAGCTACATATATCATTTCAGTGTTCAGGTGATCAGAGTATGAGGAACTAAGTCATATAAAGTTTGGCGTGTATAGGAGAATTTCAAAGTTTAAATTTATTATATTTCCGATACCACAACTGAATACTGTATGTCTCGTTATAGTCCGGTAAATTTAGACAAAAAATAGGGTAACTTTGCATTAATTCCCAGAAAGCTGAAAATTTGCATAGATGTTAGGGACACCATTTTTATGAAATTGTGAAAAGTCCCCATCGATCCCATGTCCTGCAAAACGTTTTATTCAAGGTCAAATTTCACAAAAATAGGTTTTTTGAATTTTTCATTGAAACGGTTAGTTTTATGAAACAAACATATCAGACAAAAAATGTAGACCATGCAATTATCTACAAAAATGCTCCTTATGCTTCTTTTTCATAACATAACCATTTTTTAGAAAAACCAATTACAAACTTTCATACGCTGTATTGTCCATAATAAGCACAACTAAGCTGCGTATGATATCATTGGGCGTGTAATATAAGTAAAACTGTAAGTCTGAGTGACTAATACATTCATATTGACCGATAATTCTGAGAATATGATATTAAAAAAACGGTGTACCTAAATTTTAAGGGACCATGTGCCCTTTGAACAACATCTGCCTGTCATTCCATTGTTCGAGTGGCCGTTCCGTCTACCTACTTTTCTGAGGTCGCACTTAAATCACCGTTAGTCTTGAAAATTCCTTCGCAGTGAAAACACGTAGTTATTTCAAATATTCTCTGGTAAAGTTTATGCTGTATTCAATGTTTTTGAAAATATGTCGCAATAGTGTTTTATTTGCACTAAACTTTTATCTTCAAGTGAATGTGTTATTGTTGATCGCGGCATGAAGACGTTACTTAACGCGAGTATTCAAGGGGAATCAATACAATAGAAAGAGTACAATTGCAGCAGCAAAACGACAACATGAAGATGAATCAGCTAGTACCTCTCAAAAAAGTCCTTCTCGTACTAGAACACATGTGAGTCATATTTTTCTTTTAAAAATTGTTGTTTATTTTGCGGCGACGAGTTGAGTGAGGAGTACAAAAAGAAACAAGCACAGAAATCTCGTCGTAAAATTTGTAACATTAGAACTCTTTCATTTAAAGACTCAGTTATGAAAGCAGCTCAGTCTCGGTCTGATGACACCGCAAAAACTATTGTTGCTCGCATCGGGTTTGTACACAATTTAGTTGCTGCTGAAGCTAAGTACCATAATGACTGCTTTTGCATCATTTTTAAAGCCGACCTCTGGGGGCTAAGTCGGCCGTCCTCAAGATGAGGCATTGTATCTCGCCATGGGGGAAATATTTTCATATATTGAAAGTAGTGATGACTGCCAGTTTACGTTAGAAGAATTAGAAAATATTTGTAAAAACGTAAGTGTTGATAAAAGAAAAATTAAATTACGATTGAAGTTAAATTGTGGTAATAGAGTCATTATTACTCAGAAACTAGGACAATTAACCTTGTATGTTTTCTTGTTAATTATCATGATATTAGCAATCAACCTTGGAGTGAAAAAACCTAAAGGCAAAGAAGAGCAATTGAAGGTCCTATCAACTGCAGCAGCAATTATTCGGAAAGATAATCAATCGGTTCAGTCATATACAGTTTTTACATGCTATGACTGGCTGTGATACATCAGCAATGTTTCGAAGGGGTAAAACAACAATTTTTTAATTGTTTGAAAATGAAAATTTTATTACTTGTGCACCAGCTTTCCAAGATCAACTCTTCACAAGAAACTCGCTTTCTTCTGTCTGTACATGAAGCTCCAAAAAATTACTTCCATATACAAATTACGTTACTTATCTTTTGCATAAACAAACACGTAATAAAAAACATGTGCAATTAATCTGCCTTCCTCCAACCGTGGCTTCCACTCACCAACAGTTTTATCGTGTATATTACTACGTTCATGTGTGGCTTGGTAATCAACTAGACCCAGAAACGATGGGGTTGAAAGCATGTCAATAATGCACTGGAACCAACCCACACGCTTCTTCCACCTGCACCAGAAAACCTCCTTAATTCTGTTTTTTGCAACTGCAAAAAGGGGTGTAACTTAAAATGGGGCTGCAAAAAAGTAGGCTTATTTTGTTCACTAGTGTGCACCACTTTTTCAAGGCCAATCGTGTTCAAATGTTGAATCTCCAACAGAAGAAGGTCTTTACATAAACGACGAAACAACTGATGTATCGCTGTTAGTACTATTTTACGTCTACTCAAGAAGATGAGAAAGAAGAATAAAATAGAGAGAGAAGAAGATGGCGGGGGAAGAAGAGGAAATAATTAATGACGATGATGATGAATAAAATATGATGAATAAAGTATAACGGGACTTGTCACGAGCTGTACCTGATCGACAACGACCACAGTGACAAGAGTGCAACGACTGAAAAGAAGAAGAATAACCAAACATTCGTTAAATTTTAGTGGAATAGACTGTGGAATATGCCTACCAGGGAAACCATATTAAAAAATCGCGCTAGGTACAGTACTTCATAGGTTGCGTGGAAACGTGTTTATATTATAGACAATACAGCATAAGAAAAGTTTGTAATTGTTTTTTCTCAAAATGGGTAGTGTTATGAAAAAAAGTATAAGAAGCATTTTGTAGATAATTGCATGATCTAAAATTTTTTGTCTGATATGCTTTTTTCATAAAACTAACCGTTTCACTGAACAATTCAAAAAACCTATTTTTGTGAAATTTGACCTTGAATAAAAAAATTTTCAGACATGGGATCGATGGGGACTTTTCACAATTTCATAATAATGGTATCCCTAACATCTATGCAAATTTTCAGCTTTCTGGGAATTTTTTCAAGGGCCAATGTCTAAATTGACCGGACTTAATAGTCCTACTTAATAGGCTAATGCCTCAGAGAAGCCTACTTTGGTGTTGACTTCTAGTCTAAGATATTTCCAGTGCCACATTAGAATCCCCAATGTTGTCCTGATAAGTATAGTATATAGTCAATGGTCAAATATGTATTGGGGAGAAAAAAAGTAAATTTGTATAGCAAACATCAATTATCTAATAATTTTTACACACATTCCACATTGAACTCTCAATTATACATACATTTTTGAAACTCATTCTGCTCCATTCATCGCCAATTTCTTCCCACCTCAACTCGAGAGTTAGTTTTTTGATTGTGCGATCTCCTAGTTATACACCATGAACTCTTTCACCCTATAAATCGCGTTTGATACTGGACAGCGTTTCGAACGAGTTTTAAATGCTATATATGTAAACATGTATAACTAAAAAAAAACCGTCTACTTCAGGCCGTTTAAATTAACGGTCTAGTGTATTTATGGTGTGAGATTAGATTTTTATTTATTGTCTCGCCAAATGAAAGATATACATATTTTGATATCAGAAAACTACTCTGTGAAAAAGGGTGTATTTTACGTATCCTACAATCTTCATTTGTTCTAAAGATATTTCTATTGCCATCATTGAGTATGCCTTGTCACGACGAAGAAAATGTGCATATGTCTTAAGACTGTGAACAGAAGTTTAGTATCGTTTAAGTTTTACTATGAAACATAAATATTATAATTAAAATAGTGGTAAAATAAAATAAAAGTATTGTCGTGTTATCATCATAAAACAATGTTTACACTGAACAGTTGATTAACATTATGATAGGCTTATTCAATTAATATTAAATAACTGTAGAGATCGAGATTGTATTTTTTTCCTTCTTTAAAGACAAGTGGGGTGTAGCCTGGAGGTAGTTTCGAAACAAGAATAATATATTCATTCCAGGAAC
Source organism: Homalodisca vitripennis (assembly GCF_021130785.1). Taxonomy (NCBI): domain Eukaryota; kingdom Metazoa; phylum Arthropoda; class Insecta; order Hemiptera; family Cicadellidae; genus Homalodisca; species Homalodisca vitripennis. The sequence goes on along the minus strand of NW_025779034.1, from coordinate 55,868 downwards.
GGTCATAATGTCGACGTAAAATTTCAGTACCATAGGTTTTTGTAGTTTATGCGTGAAAACAAAATAAAACAGAAAAAACCGTTGCATTTATAATATTACTAGCACACCCCTGCTTCGCCCACAGTTTTTATGGAACATTCCATGTATTTATTTTAATTAATAGCTCCCACGATTTCAGGAACTCTTGAACTGTTTTATATTAATGTAGAGGAATTGATATGTGTACTGTTATTGTAAATTTAAAACTAAATTCATCATCAATAATACTAACACATTTCAATACTTACATTATGACAGTTTACTATTCATATGTAAAGATAATACAAGGTACAGTAAAGTTATTGCTTCCTACTTCACGTTATATCATACCATTTACTATGTCCAGTCTAGGAATTAAATATCACTATTTATACACTTCACCAGTGAGAAATGGATGGAAGATGTCTCATCGAATATTTTCTGTCACAAAAAGTACATTTAGTATCTAGTAACTGCTATTCTGTTATTAACAAATTTTATAAAACTTTTATTCAAATTCAAAATTCACTCAATGGCAGTCGACAAGTGTCAGATTAACGGATGAGACTACTGAATATTACTATTACTTTACAATATTACCTAGGTTAACTCAGGGTGGTTTAATACTGCCATAATGCAGTATAAAACTGTGTCTTTAGGAGGTCTTTAAGAAACATATGTTTTAAATACAACAAATAAAATTAGAAGACAAATTAAAATAAAATTCAGCCTAATATAAAACTATGAATTAATAATATTTGGTGCTTCAAAATTTTTTACTTGGTAGTACTCACGTTACATTACAATCTACCAACTCCAACCTACGATGATAGTATCAAGTCCTATTACATCGAGGCTTAGCACAATGTTACGGTCTGTTCACCATCTTGTAAACTAATGTGTGTTTGCTCGCAGCTTGCTTAGCGCAATGATGGATGTTTGATCTCGATGTGGTACAATAACTGGTGGCTGGCTATGTCCTCGTTTGACGACTATTATATGCTGGTAATCGTACATAATAGAAATATATACCCGCCACAGTGATCAATATATGATATTTGTCTGGTACAATTATTAATTGTAATGTTTATTGGCTTACTGATGAATATCGCTAACTATACACCATAATAGAAATTATGTTTTAAATAATACTAACTTAAATATAATATGCCATGTTTGAAGTATACTGGAAGCATATGGGTTTGTTTGGACAAGTATATAGCTAGTATGATTGTATGTAATGTTGGCTTGTAAGTATGTATTAGGAAATAAGTAATATAGTGTGAGCGAGTTTTAGTTTTAATTTTTGTATACATATGAGTGTGCGAATGTGTGTGTGTGTGTGTGTATGCTGCGCGCGAGCGTTTGCGCACGCGAGTGTGTACGTGAAATTTGAGTGTGTGTGTGTCTTCTGGGGGAGGTCATGCGAGACTAATACGTTGATGCCATAAATATAGATAACAACCCTGGATGATAAGGAATGGTGAATTTTGTACGCAGTTTTTTCCTATGTCCGTCTGTGAACTAAGAGTTTGCATTAAGGCCTGTCCGTGGTCTTGATCTCCGACATTTGGTCGTTTTGTCCTTCTAATAATTATTTCCATTCACTTACTTCATCTAGATACATTCTCACTTTAATTTTATTTTTCATTCTATAAAACATTACTTTGACTTTATTTTGTTTTTACTTAATTTGCTTTAAGATATAACAAAATTTTTACGGTTTGAAATACCAATCGAGTACTTTGTGGTGACTCGTTTCTCACGCACAGGCTTTAGTAGCCCATGTGGGAATATTTCTCAAATAATTAAATTAGAAATATAAATTTATTTTACACAATATACGTCAAAAACCAAATATTTGTTGTAATTGTATATTTTTAGACAATGAATATATATATATAGCCTGTACATTTTTTTCTGAGAATAAAAGATTTTGATTTGATAATTACAGTGCCTAGTCTATGATGGCAGCCTGAGGGGGCATCTTGACGGAAGAAAATATACAAGAATACGCGCCATATCTTGATACGTAAACAGGCTGATTATAATACAGCGCACTCGGTCAATACATTACATATCACCAACATAAAAGTCATATAACATTAAAATAAAAAAAAATTATTCCTTACAATTACGATACTATAATAGGCCAACGGTTGCAATGGTAATCTTCAAAAGAAAAACGTTAAAGATAACTAATTGACACTTAATCCTGAAAGAAAATGTAAATATAGATTTCTTAAAAGTTTACCTCCACGGTATATATGAGGATTGGATCATGTGATCTTGATTAAAAACTTCTAAAAAAACTTAAATAATAATCTAAGTGAACTAAAATCAAAGAATTAACCAAAACTTGTTTAAAAATATTGTAATTGTAATATTTCACTTCAAGAACAATAAAACAAAAGATAAATGTTCATGAGACAAGAAGGCTTTGCAGAACTTATGTAAATGGCTTAATTTCTCAGTTTTAATATAAGATTAAACGTTTTTTCATAAAATGACGAAAACAAAACTATTTTTAGCTTACATGGAAGCTTTAAATACAACTAAAATGAAACTGTCTGTCCATATCATTTGCCAAACGTCATTCAATAACAAAATATATTATTTTAATCAGTTGAAAGTTAACAATAATAATAGTTTTAAAAGTATAATATATTATCGTAACTTTATTTCAGATTTAATTGAGGTAAGGTTCACTTAAAAGCTAAGTAAAGTGGAGCATTTTCATTTATAGACAGAGAATACACATTTTACGCTAAGGCATGCAACTTGCAAAGTTCTAACATGTTCTTACACAAAATCTTAGCTAGATGAAGGTCTTAGAAGTCTTAAACGTAAGCTTTAACATCGGTGAGCTTGTGAATTTCTGTGATAAGCTTCTGACTGAGACAGGGAGCAACAAGAGTGCAAACACTCCATAGAAACAACATTACTTGCACACTGACCTAGAGTTAGCCAGTAGCTTTGAAAAAAACAGCACTATACAAACATTTGGAATTTATTATGAAATTTATCAGCTCATTAAATAAAATAAAGTGAAATATGAGGTTTCAAGAAGAAAGCTAGAGAATATCTTAAGGTTGAATCTTTTGCGTGTGAATATATTTAAAAGTTCTCTTAAAACATCAACATTGTTCAGATTTATTGTAATTTTACTTCCACTAATAGTGTAATAAAAAATCACTTCTTATTCTGGAGAAAACGATTGCTCCAATCAAGGAATATTTTCTTCGTTTTACCATTCTTATATTTCTTTTATTTTATTAAGAGGTTCTAGTACATAATTACGTCAACAACGTTGATTTCTGTGCCAAGAAATCTGGTTCGACAATCTTGTAAGACATTATCATATATTAATCATTGTATCACAAGCAGGTTATGTACTACCAGGATACATACATTATTATATTACTGTGATATCCCGCTAGCTCACATTAGTCAGCTTGCTATGTTGAACTCAGTCATTGGTTATTGTGCCAGGACATTACCCGGGAGTGATAAAGACTACGGTGTCTGTGCCAACCCGACAGCTTACATTAGTCAGCTTGCTATGTTGTACTCAGTCATTGGTTATTGTGCCAGGACATTACCCGGGAGTGATAAAGACTACGGTCTCTGTGCCAACCCAACAGCTTTACATTAGTCAGCTTGCTATGTTGAACTCAGTCATTGGTTATTGTGCCAGGACATTACCCGGGAGTGATAAAGACTACGGTCACTGTGCTAACCCGCTAGCTTACATTAGTCAGCTTGCTATGTTATACTCAGTCATTGGTTATTGTGCCAGGACATTACCCGGGAGTGATAAAGACTACGGTCTCTGTGCCAACCCGCTAGCTTACATTAGTCACCTTGCTATGTTATACTCAGTCATTGGTTATTGTGCCAGGACATTACCCGGGAGTGATAAAGACTGTACGGTCTCTGTGCCAACCCGCTAGCTTACATTAGTCAACTTGCTATGTTGTACTCAGTCATTGGTTATTGTGCCAGGACATTACCCGGAGTGATAAAGACTACGGTCTCTGTGCCAACCCGACAGCTTACATTAGTCAGCTTGCTATGTTATACTCAGTCATTGGTTATTGTGCCAGGACATTACCCGGGAGTGATAAAGACTACGGTTGTCTGTGCCAACCCGACTAGCTTACATTAGTCACTTGCTATGTTGTACTCAGTCATTGGTTATTGTGCCAGGACATTACCCGGGGGTGATAAAGACTACGGTCTCTGTGCCCAACCCGACTAGATTACATTAGTCAACTTGCTATGCTAATGTTATACTCAGTCATTGGTTATTGTGCCCAGGACATTACCCGGGAATGATGCAAAGACTATGGTCTCTGTGCCAACCCGCTAGCTTACATTAGTCAACTTGCTATGTTTGTACTCAGTCATTGGTTATTGTGCCAGGACATTACCCGGGAGTGATAAAGACTATGGTGTCTGTGCCAACCCGCTAGCTTACATTAGTCAACTTGATATGTCATACTCAGTCATTGGTTATTGTGCCAGGACATTACCCGGGAGTGATAAAGACTACGGTGTCTGTGCCAACCCGACAGCTTACATTAGTCAGCTTGCTATGTTGTACTCAGTCATTGGTTATTGTGCCAGGACATTACCCGGGAGTGATAAAGACTAAGGTGTCTGTGCCAACCCGACAGCTTACATTAGTCAGCTTGCTATGTTGTACTCAGTCATTGGTTATTGTGCCAGGACATTACCCGGGAGTGATAAAGACTAAGGTGTCTGTGCCAACCCGACAGCTTACATTAGTCAGCTTGCTATGTTGTACTCAGTCATTGGTATTGTGCCAGGACATTACCCGGGAGTGATAAAGACTACGGTCTCTGTGCTAACCCCGCTAGCTTACATTACTCAGCTTGCTATGTTGTACTCAGTCATTGGTTATTGTGCCAGGACATTACCCGGGAGTGATAAAGACTACGGTCTCTGTGCCAACCGACTAGCTTGCATTAGTCAGCTTGCTATGTTATACTCAGTCATTGGTTATTGTGCCAGGACATTACCCGGGAGTGATAAAGACTACGGTCTACTGTGCCAACCCGCTAGCTTACATTAGTCAACTTGCTATGTCTTACTCAGTCATTGATTATTGTGCCAGGACATTACCCGGGAATGATGCAGACTATGGTCTCTGTGAAAACCCGCTAGCTTACATTAGTCAACTTGCTATGTCATACTCAGTCATTGGTTATTGTGCCAGGACATTACCCGGGAGTGATAAAGACTACGGTGTCTGTGCCAACCCGCTAGCTTACATTAGTCAACTTGCTATGTCATACTCATCATTGCATTGTTATTGTCCAGGACATTACCCGGGAGTGATAAAAGAATACGGTCTTTGTGCCAACACCGACAGCTTACATTACTCATGTCTTGCTCATTGGTTATTGTACTCAGTCATTGGTTATTGTACAGGACATTGCCCGGGAGTGATAAAGACTAAGGTCTGTCTGTGCCAACCCGACAGCTTACATTAGTCAGTTTGCTATGTTGTACTCAGTCATTGGTTATTGTGCCAGGACATTACCCGGGAGTGATAAAGACTATGGTGTACTGTGCCAACCCGCTAGCTTACATTAGTCAACTTGCTATGTTATACTCAGTCATTGGTTATTGTGCCAGGACATTACCCGGGAGTGATAAAGACTACGGTCTCTGTGCCAACCCGCTAGCTTACATTAGTCAGCTTGCTATGTCATACTCAGTCATTGACATTGTGCCAGGACATTACCCGGGAGTGATAAAGAATACGGTCACTTTTGTGCAACCCGCTAGCTTACATTAGTCAACTTGCTATGTTATACTCAGTCATTTGATTATTGTGCCAGGACATTACCCGGGAATGATAAAGACTACGGTGTCTGTGCCAACCCGACAGCTTGCATTAGTCAACTTGCTATGTTGTACTCAGTCATTGGTTATTGTGCCAGGACATTACCCGGGAGTGATAAAGACTATGGTGTCTGTGCCAACCCGCTAGCTTACATTACTCAGCTTGGTATGTTGTACTCAGTCATTGGTTATTGTGCCAGGACATTACCCGGGAGTGATAAAGACTAGGTGTCTGTGCTAACCAGACAGCTTACATTAGTCAGCTTGCTATGTTGTACTCAGTCATTGGTTATTGTGCCAGGACATTACCCGGGAATGATAAAGACTATGGTGTCTGTGCCAAACCCGCTAGCTTACATTAGTCCAACTTGCTATGTTATACTCAGTCATTGGTTATTGTGCCAGGACATTACCCGGGAGTGATAAAGAATACGGTTACTGTGGCTAACCAGCTAGCTTACATTAGTCAACTTGAAATGTCATTCTTAGTCATTGATTATTGTGCCAGGACATTACCCGGAGTGATAGACTATGGTGTCACTGTGCCAACCCGCTAGCTTACATTAGTCAACTTGCTATGTTGTACTCAGTCATTGGTTATTGTGCCAGGACATTACCCGGGAGTGATAAAGACTACGGTCTCTGTGCCAACCCGACTAGCTTACATTAGTCAGCTTGATATGTCATTTTGTACTCAGTCATTTGTTATTGTGCCAGGACATTACCCGGGAGTGATAAAGACTACGGTGTCTGTGACAACCCGACAGCTTACATTAGTCAGCTTGCTATGTTGTACTCAGTCATTGGTTATTGTGCCAGGACATTACCCGGGGGTGATAAAGACTATGGTCTCTGTGCCAACCCGACTAGATTACATTAGTCAACTTTGCTATGTTATACTCAGTCATTGGTTATTGTGCCAGGACATTACCCGGGAATGATGCAGACTATAGTCCACTGTGGCAACCCGCTAGCTTACATTAGTCAACTTGCTATGTTTGTACTCAGTCATTGGTTATTGTGCCAGGACATTACCCGGGATTGATAAAGACTATGGTGTCTGTGCCAACCCGCTAGCTTACATTAGTCAACTTGCTTTGTCATACTCAGTCATTGGTTATTGTGCCAGGACATTACCCGGGAGTGATAAAGACTATATTCACTGTGGCAACCCGCTAGCTTACATTAGTCAACTTGCTATGTTGTACTCAGTCATTGGTTATTGTGCCAGAACATTACCAGATGTTAATGCAGACTATGGTCACTGTGCCAAACGTGTTTACAATTCATGAGCACATTTAACCATATTCAAAATTTTTTTTAAAATATCAACATTTATGATTCAAGAAAATACTTAGTTACATACCAAGTTTTTCCGTACAGCTCGTTCATTCATAATAGTGTGAATAGGTACACAAATCAAGGCTAAAAATAATAGAACATCGGTAGCTAAATATTAAACTCCAACTTTAAGAGAAGAAAGAAAATGTATATAGGATAATCTAACTATTTTAAGGGCAGTCTGACCGAAAAAATATTTTTGTGTGTGTTTTTTAGTTTATAACACTTTATTTTTCTTTGGAATCTCCTCTTTCTAACGATATATAACACATATGGTACAGAAAATTCTAAATAAGTGAAAACAAATTATTTAAAAATAACCTTGCACACCAAAAAGTCGATCCAGCCCCGCTACTATAGTCAGACTCATAAAAGCAACCCGTGAAAATGATACCTATGACCACACCAAGCACTTCCATTTGCCTTAGGTGATACTTCAAGAGATCAAACCTATATTCAGGGATCTTGCCATGCCAGAACTGTTGCAAAAATGTCTCAGAGGTAAATCCCAAAACCCCAATGAATCTTTGAACAATGTTATCTGGAGTAAAATACCTAAAAGAAAACATTTGTAAATCTTGAAACCCTGAAATTTGGTGTATTTGAAGCTGTTTTGACATTCAACAGTGGACACTTAGCTAAAGTAAAATTAATGGAACATTTAGGCCTACAAATTGGAAGGAGTTTTTACTTCAAACTGCAAGACGTCTCGATTTCGACCGTGTTTCCAAAGCTGAAAAAGCTGTTTCCGATATGGAAAAAAAATTAGACAGTCAAGAAATGTTGCCAAAAGGAAGTTAGAGTACTTGTATGAGGCAGAAGATGATCCAGACAATCCTAGTTACTGTGCTGGACATTATTAAAAGTAAGAAAATTTATTTAGTACATATATTTTTTTGTTTTTTTGCTGTTTACCGAAACTTAAATTTTTTAAAAACTGTAACTGTATAAAACCTACACCAATTGAGATATCTTAATGAAATTATTAACACACATTCCTTGGCTAAAATACTAGTGCCCTAGGAGAGGGTTTTTATATTTGGGATATAATTATCCTAATTTGATTTTAAAAATATTTATATATTAAAATTTAAAATTTTTAAACACAAAAATTTAAAAAAATCATAATTTATTTATTAAAAGAAAAAAAACTAAAAACCCTCTCCTAGGGCGCTAGAAAAATACATGATCTTCAAAATAAAACCAAAAGCAGTAAGCTATCTTAAATAGTTTTTCAAGTTATGCAACATATAGTTAACATTGCGTTCTTATGGGAGTCGGACTCCCCTTAAGCAACATAATACAAAAAATTTAATGAGAGCTAAAAAGCATATTTTATCATTAAATTTACTAATACATATGAAGAATGTAGTGAATGACAAATTGTTATTGGATAACAAAGCCATCCATTGCCGGTGTTTAAAACAAAAAAATCAAAGCACTGTCTGTAATAAAACTTCAATATCTTTAGATCAAACATAAGCTCAGCTCTCAACTTCAAGCTGTACCTTTAAATTAACAAAAATAAATATTATCCTTTGATACCTCCCAACAAGGTAATACCTAAAGACTAAATATATAAAAAATTCAAAATTGTATGTTAAAATTTAGGCGTACAGAATATTATGGTAACATTGTAGAATACATTCATATTTGATACACGTAATTTTAAATATATTTGTTAAGAAGGTGTATAAGTGTAATAAAAGAAGGAAAATACTCAGGATTGATTTCATAGTAAAACAATAACAAGGGGCGACAGCTGTTTTTCTGTTACCATAGCAGGTGGAAACTCTTAGTGTTACACAAGATTTGTACACTCAAAGCACGTATATAACATTCAACTCTCGTGTAACTATACTTGAGTGGTAACTGTGCATGTTTGGGGTGTAAACTTGGTTTGTAAAAGTAGTTGAGATCTTACATTACAATGGATTTAGATAACATATAGTTGATGGAGATAAAAGAACCTAAGATTACCGCCAGAATAATGAAATAAAGAACATTATTTTGATTGTTACAAGCGATTCGGTTTAAAAAGTAATTATAAATATACAGAATTTAATGAGTTGCACTATCAGTACATTAAACAGGCGGCATTTAAACAACTGCTTATTTCTTTGTAAACTATAATACTCCAAACTGTTTCACTCTTGTGTCATTACGAACTAAATTATAGTACTCGTAGAATGGCCAAAGATTGAAATTCTCCTTTCTTGCTCATGTCTGACCTTAAGGAACTACGATTTATTTTTCTGCCAAATGTTACCCTTGAGACATCCTCAAAATCTCTGTAAAGTATCTCAGATATAGTGGTACTCCGAGGTTTAAGAACTTGCGTATGAACTATTTATTTAGGACTTTGAAAACTGAATCGATTTTCAATAACTTTAGTCTCCCTGTAGGTTTTGCTCATAAATGACGCATAATACAGTCCTACAGTGATCAATGCTTGAATAACCTTACAATTAATATACTGTACACGTAAAGTTTCATCATACAATTTTTAATTTTTTAAATATTTCCTCTATACGTACTACTATATTTGGAGGTATCACTGGTAAATAACTTATTCAGTTGTGTTAATTACACAATCAAGTTGGGAGGTTGTGAGCTCAGGTGACAATTTATCTAAAGAAATTTAGTTTTGTAACAATCAGTGATTTGATATTTTCCTTTAAAACAGGCAATATATGGTTTTGTTCCCCAACAACAATACGGCATTCACCATATTTTCTTCACAGCTTCGACATGTGTAAAAGTAACTTTAATAATAGGCTTTCTAGGCCTGATTAAATGTTTTATATCTCTATACCTAATATATTCAAATTCTCCTATTTTATTACTGGTGTACATATCGGATGCACGTTTTATCATCTCTCTATGTTGGGGCTAAAAGTTTAGCTAAAAATGTTCATTTCTGTTTCTGTTTAGCCTTAACTTATGTACCATGTCTCATTATTCAAGAAGCTATATATATATAGATGAATAAGTTTTATGAAAAAGTTTCGCCTTACCTGAATATTATCTTGAATCATAATAGTTAATATTATTTCTTGATGGTTAAATGTGCTAATGAATTTTAGACACCACTTTGTGTCATTTGTCCAAACATCCTTCCCGCTATCAGTCTTTTTATAATTAAAGATGGTGATCAATCCTGCAACGAGTTTGGTCCATCAGAATAAGCGTTTGTTTCCTTATTTGTGACCACTGTCTTTCTATAAAGAGATAAATAGTCTCAAGCAACTTTAGATCCATTTCAGATCGACAAGATTGAGATGATTCACGATTTGAGGGATTAACGCGAGGACATTCTTGACTATAGAAAACTGAGACATCCAGTATAATCTTGACATCCAGAAAGCCACAAGTTAAAAAAAATAGTTTTTTTGTACGAGTACAGGAATAGGAGTGGCGATATTTGCCTTAAGATGGTATGTGGCACCTAGTAATATTCTTTAGCTATTAGGTGAAATCCATTTCTTATCATGCCGAATATACAAAATGTGTGTGTAATTTTTAAGGTTGATAAAGTAGATACATTAGATGTCTAATAACTAATTAGTCCGCTAGAAGAACCATTTTCCTTTTGAAGTTTGTCATGACAAGTAGAATATATTAATTTACTAGTGATATTAAATTAAACTCTTTCCAATACACCAACACTCTTTACCCAACACCAACACTATAATAAATCAGTAAATACATCGGACCATGTCCAATCACGTTACGATGATTGCTTCAATTACATTACGGACCAGTCTTTGACTGAACTCAGAGCATGAGACCTTAATGTAATCTGCTAATGTAACCTTTCAGTTTGATAATCCGCTTCCAGTCCTGTCGTAGCTCCCTTACACAGTTATAATATTCGGTGTTCTATTGACAAGATTAATATGTTAGTGATAGTTTTTCTGAAATTTGTTTATTCAATGAGAAATCTTAATCACTATAACCTTCTTATTAAATTTTTAATTGGTAGTAAACGTAGTATTAATTGGAATATTATACAGGGAAAAAGATTTTCAGGCTGTAACAGTTTTTTGAATTGTATTAATATTGCAAATGGATTATTCATTAATATTACATAAATACGCGAAGTTTATAGGCCTAGCTTGGAAGCAATAACTCAAATGTTTTTGAGGTCTTTATATCTACATAACTAAAATACACATTCATAATCCTGACATGTCCAGTGTCTCTTTAATACTTCTGGTAAATTACTGTACATTAAATTAAGTAATATATTTAAGTAAAAAGTAGTAGAAAAAACTGCTTAGTGGGAGGCCGGTGACCATCAATGTCTGGGGCCGATGTGGCTATCTAGAATAGGATAGGGTGCATGTGCTGTGTCACTGCTTACCGATGAGCCTCCGTGGTCTCTAAGCGTCGGATCCCGCTCAACCCTCTAGATCGACTGTTGGTCAGCCGCGAGGCCCCGTTTCGTGTCCCCATCCTGACGTGGTGGTTGCTTTAGACTGATGAAAAACCATCCCTTTAATCGATGTCACCATTGCCTATGAGGACAATTGGCTTTCTATAGTCGAGGGGCTTTGATCCACTTTTGGTATAATGGAACGAATGAAAAATCCTTGCTAAGTTCATGAAACATTCCTAAATAATATTTAATAATAGATTTAGATAAACAAACAGATCTCGTAGTTTTTTTTTATTCTCATTTGGGCAATGGTTATAATATTATATAAATGGTTTTAGTATATATATATATATATATATATATATATATATATATATATATTAAAACCATATATAATATTATATGGTTATTATTATATGGTATTATATAATATTTATATGATATTATAACCATTGCCCTCATATATATATATATATATATATATATATATATATTTTAAATATGTATATATATATATTTAAATATGTATATATATATATATATTTAAATATGTATATATATATATATATATATATATATTAAAACTTAATAGAAAAGAGGATTTTACTGGAAAAAATTTTAACCACAACGTCTTATCTATTAATATTTGTCTTTTTCACACATCTAAACAGTTTTATTTAGCGTCATTCAACGCATACTGAAGTAAAACTAGATAAAGGCAAAGGATGAATGATACGGTAAATGAAATAAAGTTATTATGAAAGGAAATTAGGAAAGTAGGAATTAGGAATTCTATATCATCTTATTACTATAAAAATATATGTATGAAGAGTAATCAAATTATGTATTAGTTAACTTTTCAATTGAATATTGCAGTTTAAATATCCAGACAAATCATTCATGCAAATATGAGTACGGTTGTAACTATATTAAAATGAGCAATACACAGATTTCATTTAGATTTCTGATGATCAATTATGGGAAACTCATTTAAAAACTATAATCATGAAAAGTTTTTCAATTCAGTTTCTACTAATTATTAGCGTACCTGCTTATTGATATCACTCTGCTGTTTTAACCAAATTAATTATTACAGTCTAGATTATATGTAACACATACAGTTTCAGTAAATGGAGGATGTACTGTATTCAACACATCTGTAAAATAAAAAGTAAGCGTTTAAACAATGGAAAGCAAAGCTTTTCATCTCCATTTAAAATGCGCGTATCAGCGGATGACACACATCCATTTAACCTGGCTGGACAAGATAAACAGTTTTAGGGAGAGCTCGTTTTGAATGAAAAAAATAAATCTCTGAGGATCGTCTCAGTAGTGTCGTCTGCTCCTAGCCTGTTCTTCCTATTTTTTCGGTTTTTTCCAAGCACATATTCCATTATTTGATTTTTAGCACTTAGATTCCACGTTTTACTGAAACAAAAAGTTATAGTTTTACTTTATATTGTTGTTTTTATATAAAATAAAACTTTTCAGGTGTAGACGTAGCTTTTAATAAGTGCTCAGAAAATAATTTTAGTTGTTCCTTTTATTATTACATGCCAAAAAGAGAGGAAGAACACGAAATACTAACCACAGAAAAGATCATTTAGAATATTAAATTTTGAGGTTGAAATGCTGATTAATAGTGTGTTGGTTTTAACGTATATTTTAAGAAAATATTAAAAGCAGTTATTTATTGGAATAAAACTGGAACTAGGTTATTCTACTCTTCTCAGTACAGTAAAACTAGGAATGATGTATTGTGAAGGAGGTTAAGAAAGAAGGTATGTTATGTATATGGAATATATGGCTATATAGAAGCAATATTCAAAACGCTCCAAAAATTAGTATTTAATTTACATCGTGAATCTGTTATACTGAAAAATATACCATACAACAATATACTCACAAGTCCATTTGTTGCAGTACACTAATTCAATCATCAGTAAGTTATAAAATATTTACAATGAATAACATGTCAATCAAAATATATACTATTTAAGATCAAGTTTATTATAAGACAAATCTAACGACTTCATATTGCTTTAATTGTATTTTACAGTTAAATATTATCTACGCTATAAAATAGGTGTGATAGTGTTTTAAATGGATATAAGTTAGAAATTAAATGTAATTATACAAAACTGGAAACGAAAACAATCGCCACGAGAAAAATTTGCCATTCAAGGAAGCCACTCGAGGGGTACAAGGCAAGCAGTAGAACAATATATACGGGTTACGTGCGTGACTTGACTGCGGATTTACACTTTAACATAAAATTCTATCTTCTGCTGCAATATCAAATTGTAATGTTTACAAATCATTGTAATAGACCAAGACTTTTTGCCACAGAGATAATTTATTGTTAACGCCCAATGTAAACTGAAGTAAAAGTAAAAAGATCAAAAGTTACTAACACCATACTGAACCATAAAGTAATGTTATAGCCTATTACAAGTGCTCTTATCATTTGTATATCACTTAAACTCTCCGTAGTAAATTTTACATCTATTATTCGTAATCCTGTCATGTTTGGGTAAGAGATAAACTTCAACTGTTCTCAAGTTAGTATTCCTGGTAAAATTGAGCTATCGGCCAATCAGCGCTCTATAATATATTTCTGAAACGTTAGTAGTTTGCTTGGTAGTACTATTTTTAGACAAACATTTATTCGTTCAACGCAGTTCACTTTTAATTAATTTGAATGTCCCTATATATCATGTTTTCAAGTTACATAAGTTTGATATGTGTTTTGAACATGTATTGTGTCATAAGCTTATCAATCTCAAAATTGTCATCACTAGTAAGTATTATGTAACTTGGATTTAAATTTATTAAAAAACATTATTTTTGTATTCATATGAAACTGTGCAAATTGCAATTTTGTGTTATTATGATGCAATGTGGTAGCAAATTATTTGTATTTTTTACTGTTTTTGTCCAAAAAATTTATAACCCGAACAAGAAGTTCAGTTTTAAATTTTATTTGATCGTGTCATAATATTAAACCATGTACTGTAAAATTATCAATTTCGAAGAGAAACAGTCTCTTACATGTTTCCATGAACAAAAAGATATGTCCATGGAACGGTAATTCATGTATACATTACCGATCTAAATGTAGAGACTGTAAATATAATTCTGTATGACATAGTCAATTTACACACGAGGACTCTAGATGGAAATTATTTATGTTTTACGTAGATTATGGGAGAATATTTTGTATATTGATGGTTTTTTGTAAACTTAGCGTTACAAATACAGTAATTTGAAATATAGGGGATTTTTAAAGTAGTAATACAATTTTTATTACATTATTTTGCAGATACTCAATATGTTCCACAATCCACCAAAATTCCTATACACTTAATTAGTCCCTTAATAGACATTTTTGCATCAGGATGTTGAAAAAAAGACTGTAGATGTTGTAATCATACCTGTATAATATATACAAGGCGTCGTTATTCTACACATCTATTCTCGTTAACATTACCATGAGACTTCCCAAGCGAAGGAAACAGGATTTTTCCGGAAATTTGCCATTGTTCAGTGAAACAAGAAATCAGTAACACTACGTTTCGAGATCTGCAATCTGATCTCTTCTTCAGGTAAAGATCTAACCTAATACATAAT
This sequence comes from Homalodisca vitripennis, assembly GCF_021130785.1. Classification (NCBI taxonomy): domain Eukaryota; kingdom Metazoa; phylum Arthropoda; class Insecta; order Hemiptera; family Cicadellidae; genus Homalodisca; species Homalodisca vitripennis. The sequence continues at coordinate 40,624 of NW_025779034.1, read as the reverse complement.
TACAAACTAAACGGTTAAAATAAACAAATCTTACCAAAGCTTTGTGGCACGCCAAAGTCAGGAATCACAACCAACATGTTGTTTGTCAACTTCACTTACTCTATAAACATCCACTTGATAAAAAAACTATACACAACACATCATTAAAACTAAACTACTGAATACAGGTCACAATACGTCTGCATTCGTCTACTAACCACGTGTATAGTTTTTTATTAAGTGCATGTTTATAGAGTTAGTGAAGTTGACAAACAACATGGTGGTTTTGATTCCTGACTTTGGCGTGCCACAACGCTTTGGTAAGATTTGTTTCTTTTTTCTAAATTATCACAAAAACACGACCTTACGGGAAACCAGAAACTGAACATGATAGTAAACTTTCTCAAAACTGATAAGATAAGGGAGACCTGCCTTGCAGAATTTAATAACTTTAAAAAAGTTTTGAGTTTGTAAATGAAGTGGTTGTCTATTGAAGTTATTTACTTCTTGAATGTGGATGATCCTTTTTTCCTCAATTAATTTTAATAAGCTGCCATTTTGTACTGGGTTAAGATAGAAAGCTATGTTTTTCACTGTTCTTCTTCTTTTATCAATACCTTTCAAGTAAGGTATAAATTAATAGGTCTTTACGTTTAAACTTTTTGAGCTGCCCTCAAAGTCATTATAACATGACTATGTTACATTATATTCCTTACAAAGGTGTCTCGAATTCCATTCCTCAATCTTTATCCATCAAAAACTGAATAGTGTATTCATACTTTTAACTCACATTGTATAATTGCTCATTATTTATTTGTTGTACCTTATTATTTTGTTTATTCTTATATATTATTTTATATAAAATCCTATTTACGTTATTTAAAACGCTTACTTTGTATGAATAATTTTTATTAGTTTAATTACAAATTCAAGCATATTAATCACCTTATACCACAAGTACACATTGACATACTAAAAAGACACTCGCAATAATTTTCACCAATTAACCTCAGTTTTCGAGTTATCTTAAGCAGTCTTCTCATGCTTGAAATTTAAAATGTTTTTAGAACTTGTTTTAAACATTGCTGAATATAATTTTCACATAACATTAATAATTTATTACAAATAATCCGTTAATATCAGGTTGATATATAGACGATATAATCAGACATACCTTATTAGTTGTTGATGGATTCAGGAACACTATTAGAGAAACAATGTTGTTTTAGTGATCTCCTGATAATTCCTAAAAAGACCTTATAAGTTCGAATGACCATCGTACGGTTACAAAATGCTCGGAAATCACATGAAAGAAGGTACTGTAAGAGCTTTTAATTAGATTTTAAAGTGTTTCAAATATTAAGTCAGTTCTCATAGATACAAATATAATCAACAAAACAAATAATGAATTCTACGATTTTAGTTTTTAAATTAATTTCAAATTAAAATTGAGAAAAATAATAAGTTTGCTATCCTTACGAAATTCACTATATCTTATTTCGGTAAATATAAGGAATTATGGATTTTATGATAAGAATTAAATATACCCGTAAATTTGTAAACTCCCGGTAAAAATAGGGTTTTAGTTGGTATTTTTTTATTATATTTAGAAAAAACTATTTGTAAATAACAGTAATTATTGTATTCGATCAGAAGTTTATAATTACATATATTATATTTTTATGTATGTATTTTAGTAAAAATTAAATCGTATTATAGAATTGTTTAAAAACGAAACCACACACAAGGTTATTAAAATTAAATTATTAAATTACTTTCAAACAAGCTAAAAATATTGCCACGTAACAGTATAAGCACAAGCGTTGCCTGCACCGGAAATTCAAATATCTGCAGAAATAAAACATTATCGTTTGTTCTGAAATCAATTTCCGATACCCAATATCTGAATGAGATAGCATTATTTGTTCTTCACAAGCATCATATCTTATTGGTAACATTTTATTTCATCGTTTAAATTAGTTTTTCTCTTTTATTTGACTCAATATTGTTATTGTTTGCTATGTAAAGTTTTATGGTGATTTTACATGTTCATAATATATTTTTAATTAATTAGGAGTTGCTTGTTCCTACTTTAATGTATACTATTTCTATATAAGTTGTTTCTTATAACACTGATATTTTTTAATTGTTGATAGACGTAGAAATTCCAAACATTTTCGGTCTTTATACTAGAGGTTGCCAATGTTCTGTTTCTGAAAAATTGATGATTAATTAAAACATTTCGGCCTACTTTATTTCGTATTCACTTACATAGTTATGTAGAAAAGAGGTAAGCTACATAAACATAATTTACTTTTTTCTTATATAGCAAATCAAACACACCATATTTAAAATAAATTAAATAATTGGTATGAGAAATATTAAGGGGCGTGTAAACATCAAAACATTTCGTTACATAAATATACAGCATTTAAAAAACATTAGATTTATCCCCGACTTCTGTTGCTGTAGTGACGGCTTTTACGAACAGCAAGTTGTTTCTTCTACTCTAAATACTTTACATAGACCCAGAGGAAAATGTCAAGCAGAATAAGATCAGGGGATCTCAAAGACCAGTGGACGAAGTCATTTTTACCAATGTGTCGTCTTAGATCCTGCTGAACATTTCACTTAAAAAACACTAAAATGTTTTTACGAGGGCCTAAAAATAATGTTAACTACTTGAACTGTCGTACAGTTTTTGAAACGCTGGATTATTCCTGTATGTACTGTTTGCATAATAAGTCATTATTGGTCTGTATGTAATAATGATAGAAGATTGCACCTTATTTTCAATGTGTATGTACAATATATTAGTTCGTAAATGTTCCGATTTTAAATTTTTGGAAAATTAATAACCTTTTTAGATGTTATTATTTATAGAACTATTGAAAAGAAACATCTCGGAAACTAGAACCTGTCCTCTACATAAGATCTAAAGCCATGAAATATAAAGCTAAACATGCAAAATCATAAACAGTTGAAACATATTGCAACGTGTAATCAAAAAAGTTGTATATTAATAATCTAGTGAAACCCAAGTCACGAGAATTAGTTATGGAGGTTAATGACTCAATGCATAGTACCAATGAAGTACATGATGTACTTTTTGAACACCGTAAGTACGCTGAAGATGTAGATATTAAGATATTCCTTAACACATGCTGATTCATAGTAATGACCTTACTAATAGACTCTGCGGTACCCATTTACCCGAAAAAACAAAAGTTGGTAATGAAAAGGGATTATTGAAGAATGTTAGGCTTCCTCAGACTAGTAGTTACTATCATCTAAGGGTAGTTGTTCGATTTTATTTGTTCAGGTATCTTACATTTTATAGTTTTTGTTACATGAATAATTTATTATATCTCAGATAATAACCACCGCAAGTAAAATTGTATTGTGTCAGTTATTTTAAATTTATGTATTTCCAATATGGTTCTAATATATTACTTTGTGTAAAATACAGTATAATATAAATAAATAGCTACCGTAATTCCTATGATGTTTATTAGTATAGATTTTCGTAGTAATAAACTGTGGTTTTAGTTTCCACAGCTATGATATCTTCAAAAAGTATATTCTGGTTCTAAATGTATTGAAGGCACGCTAACTTTTTCCTGACCATTACGCAGTTAAAGCAAGTACGTGTAGTTTTCTAACAGGTACTTATGTAATATTGAACAAATGAAGCAAAGTTCTATATTTGTATACAATTAAAAGATAATATATCATATGTAATAATTTATTTACATTCATAGTATGTGCAATATGTGCTATTGATAGTAATAAATGTAATGTTTTACGCTAAAATTTACATTATGTCGAGATTTATGTGCTAGTTAATATTTATATACGATAACCTTATTCCTACTAATATTTCTATGAAATATATTTGTTTTGAAAAATATTTTCATTGTGACCAAGAAAATCCAGTTTATATATTAAAGTTTACTAAAAATGTAGATAACTTAAATATAGAGAGATATTGTTCTATTATATTCTATTTATAACAGAAATTCCAAGTTATAAGAAAAGTACGGCTAACTCAATAGGGCTCGTTGTCAAGCAGATATAAAAAGCTCAGACCTCAAACGATGCCTGGAAACTTGCGGTCAAAGGTAGTCGAACCTCTTTCAAAGTCTCGTTATTTCTCTTTTATTGCACAAACTCTGGCATATCTTTTCTGTCGCAATCAATTCACAACGTACTAGTTCACTTCAAATAATCGGTTGAGGTGATTTATTCAGAGTTTATCGACTACTAGATCAATGAAATATAACATTGTCTGCACAAAACGAATGCCCTTATAAGGTAATATATAATATTCAAAATTATATATGAATAACAACAACATGAATAAAAAATGTTACTTTTATAATGTTATTTTTATTTTTAAATGTGAGAACATTTTTATGTTTGCCTTTGTTTTTTTTTTCTTTTTATTCGGTCTTAAATCGTATTTGACTAGTCAAGAGGAAAAAAACTAAAACCAAATGAAATCAGGAAATTTTTAATTCTGCGTTCGAACAGAAGAACTTTAAATGCTGTGTACTCGTGATGAAATATTAAAGAAGAGAGCAATTTAAAATCAGGTAGTTTTTGAGTATGCTTCATTTAAACTGGGGATAATACTCGATATACCGGTAGTTCTTGTGGCACATGAGTCTTAAAATGTAAACATCAGTACCTATGACAAACAGCTGTCTGACGTCAAAAATATTAATTCAGTAAAAAGCGTATAAGAAGGATGACGCCTGTTTTTTCCTTACGGTACCTTTAACTATTGCATTTTGCGTTATAAATAATGGATTTAGAAGGCTCCTATAACTTGTTACCCACAATACTATCCTCCCTTCTAAAAACTGTTGCACAAAATAAGCTTTTTTTTAATTTCATTTAAGTGAAGAATTTCTCGATGTTGCCGGGAAGCGTGAATAATTATTATTTGGATAAATCACGTGTCTTGATAAATTAATTATATTATACGACAGAACTGCAAAAACGTTTAAATTTATCTATCGTACATAAAGTTTTACGAGTGGAAATTTGACCCGAAGAATCGTAAGAAGTTTCTTAAGCTGATTTGTGTATCGCTACTGTGTCTTGGAACAATTAGAAATTTGAAATTTTTCATGACTGAAAGTTTATATATTAATCAATAATAGATCATGGTAAGATATTAATGTCATTGGCAAAAAGTAAATGCTTCTTAATATTCTTACATTTAGTTATTATTGATGTGCTCTAAAATGAGAACAAAACTCAGTTTCCTACCATGAATTATCCGAAAATTTACTGGTATTGAGGAGGTGATAGTCAGGTTAATTCTTGTAATTTTTCTAATAATTAACTATTTAGCTTTTGAACCACTTGTAAAAAATTATTTTTAAAGACAGTTAAATTAGGCTTTTAAAGTAGTTTGAACTGTATTTAAGTAATGAATAACAGGCTTTATTTCGATCAAAAACGTTATTAGACTATTATATTTCTATTATAACGCAAAATATTTCATGACTGAAAGCAAGATCTCTAAATAACTATTTTTTTAATATATCAAATATTGTTTACAAGTTTTCAGCCCTGCTAATTTACATTCTTAGAATATTATAATTTGTAAATATTGTTTCTTGTGACTAGTGCACTCCATTTAAACTTATTCAACTTGACGTCCATCTTAAAACCATATGAGGACCCTAGAAGTAAAGGGGTATAAGTGACATTTTTTTAATATTAGAGATAACTGCATCAATGAACTGGAAATAAATTATTCTGTTTGGTAGTAAAGAGATCTAAGTGATGAGTCCAACGAGTGCTGACGTATGCCCCCCTGTTCCCCGACATTATATTTTTATGTTAAAGTTATATCATATTTTTGTACCATTTTTGTACCTTTTTGTAAAACCAATAAATAATTTTGTACCACAATAGTTTATTAATAAAGTACTATGTATAAACCGGGGAACAGGCGGACACTTGCACCCGACATCAATATTTTTATGTTAATGTTATATCATATTTTTGTACCATTTTTGTACCTTTTTGTAATACCAATAAATAATTTTGTACCACAATAGTTTATTAATAAAGTACTATGTATAAACCGGGGAAACAGGTGGACACTTGCACCCGACATCAACATTTTTATGTTAAAGTTACATCATATTTTTCTACCATTTTTGTACCGTTTTGTAACACCAACTAATAATTATGTACCACACTCGTTTATTAATAAAATATAATATATAACCGGGGAATAGGTTAAACACTTGCAACCCGACATTAACCCGCGGGAACTCGCGCTATTAGGTTGAACCTTACATTTTTAGTTGTTCTTAAAGAAATATTTTAATGTTCGTTGTATGGGCCTCAGGTTATAAATATGCTATCTAGAGCATATTCGGCAGCTTTCCCTTTTTTTTCAAGAATCTATAATAAGGGAGGGGAGTGGCAGGTGTGAGGAATGTCTGGGCCCACGTCTTTGTTAGTTTGGCCCTAACTATGCGAGCGACCCCGTCAGTGTCTGTGTTAAGTCGACCCTAACGGCGCGAGTGATCACGGAACATCCCATTCTAGTTTTTATTGTTGACTGTGGTTTTAGTGTTTGGTTGTGTTGGGGTTTTTTTAGTGGATTTTCACTCGTAAGCTCCATTTCTCATATGTTTAGTGATGGAGAGAACAAATGACATCGAAAATTCGGTGCTGGCTTGAAGAACATGATGTAAGTGAGGGTGATATGTCTTTTCAAGGACATTTATCAGATACCGATAATGAGAGTGAACGTGACATTGATGACGTGCACTCAGAACAGTCTGATGACGATAGCCATTGTTTATGACACCGTTGATGAACAAATAAATATTGTACAATCAATTTATGTAGATGTAAACACTGTGCAACCAAGGCCTTCTACACAAAAAGGTTCTAAACAGCCCATTGAGCGGTTTCTGCACTTTACACAACTAAAGACGGAGTTACTAACTGGAATGTTCACAAGCTACAAATAACGAAAAGGGCAAGACAAAATATTTTAAAGAAACTCCCTTCTGTTAATCGGCCATTTAGAGAATTGAACCACCCAGTTGATTGTTGGAAGATATTTTTTCCCTAACGACATGATATTAGACATTGCACGTTATACAAACCAGCAGTTAAAAGAAATGCGTCCAAATTACACAAGAGCGCTAGGTTGCAACGACACTGATTTAGTAGAATTTCAAGCATTTATTGGGCTCTTATACCTTATAGAAGTGAAAAAATCTAACCACTAGAACACTTATGAACTTTGGTCCAATGATGGAACGGCACCTGAGATCTATGCAGCAACTATGTCCAAGAGACATTTTCATACCTTATTACAGGCTATTAGATTTTTGTCGACAAACTTACACGATCTCAAAGAAAGAAAGTTGACAATGCAGCTCCAATACGTGAGGTCTTTCAACGGTTTATAAGTTTTGTGTAAACTAAGTTATAATGTGGGAGAATTAGTAACTCTCGATGAAATGTTGGAAGGTTTTCGTGGCCGGTGTAAATTTTGGCAGTATATACCGAATAATCCGGCGAGATATGGCCTCAAAATCTACGCACTTGTAGATGCAAAAACAATTTTTACTTCTAACATAGAAATCTATGGTGGAAAGCAACCCCCAGGTCCCTTTGCTACATCTAACGATGCTACAAGTGTGGTTCTAAGAATGATAAAATTGATTGATAACAGTGGGATAAACGTAACTATGGACAACTATTTCACGAGTGTCCCATTATTGAATAACCTTTACACTAATCACAGAATTACTGTGGTTGGTACTACCTCAAGAACTCTTGGCCTTAAAGGAAAGGCAAAGGTGCAGCTCAATGTTTGCGTTTGGAAAAACCACCAAATAGGTGTACCATTTGTATCCTACTTACCAAATAAGAAAGCCAAGAAGAATGTTCTTCTTGAATCGACAATGCATAACGATGATGAGACACTGAAGATGCTACAAAATCCACCATTACAAACATGACTAAAGGTGGGGTGGATATGGTTGACATACTAAAAAGCAAGTATAGTGTAACGAGAATTAGCAATAGATTCCGTTAACTATGTTTGGTGGACTACTCAATGTTGGGGCAATAAATGCACAAATAATATATAAGACTAATACAGGTGAGCTCAAACTGCGAAGGGTGTTTTTATCTGAATTAGCAAAAGATCTAATAAAACCACATAATAATATATATATATATATATATATATATATATATATATATATATATGTATATATATATATATATCCATATTTATATATTATTATAATATAATATATAACAAATAATATATGTTTTAATTAAATATGTTTTAAAAAATAGCTATAAATATAGTTTGAAACTTATAGATTAATATCCTTATCTACAATTTGTAACTTATACGTAAATATTACTAAATACAATTTAAAAACTTATAGGTAAATATTACTAAATACGCTGTTAAATCTTTTTTGCCCCTCCTACTCCTTAGTTTTCACTAATTATTAAGATGTTTTACTCACAATAACATGCACTACATCCAATGTTAGTTGGATAAATTAATGTCTTTAAACTTAAACTAATATTGATGATTATTTTTTGCGTATTTTTCGTTAATGGGTGCCTTTGTCCAGCGGCAAGTCGCGTCGGCCGTCTTGGGCCTTGGTTGGATTTGGCCTTGCAATATTCACACAGTTGTGTTGAAGTATGTGGATATCGATATATTTACATATCTCCATTACCTCCTTTTTGTGAAGTATAGAGCAAGTTCTATGTCGCTTTTTAGATTTTACTAGGGATATATATATATATATATATATATATATATATATATATATATATATATAAGTAGATAGTAATATGGGGTTCCTGGCGCACTTTCGGAGCCGACCGAAAAGCAATGTAAAATACTGTTCAATGTACCATAAAGGAAGCTGAGAAATAACACAGCAAATCTCAATGAAAAATTAACCGAATCTACAGTCGTTTCGTCTCCAAAAGCGATCGGTACATTACTATCTACTCTGTGGAATGAAAAATTAAACCAAATCTACAGCTGTTTGCTTCTACTTTCTTAAGCTGTGCTTTGTAAAATGTTGTCAAATCTGCTACGAATAAAGGAAAAATCTTCGAAATCTTAATAAAATTTAATCAATTTAAAACATTTTTACTAAAAACATACTTTAATAAAAAACTTTTCTACTAAATAGTCACCAAACAACATGAACTCACCAAAGTCTCTACAATTTCTAGCATTAAAACAGTGCAACAAAGATGAATTCAGTGAATTGCCGGTTTATTCTCAACAACAGTTGATACCGTCTTTAAATGAAACAGAATTAAAAGAACTTGTAGAGTCTTTTGCAGAAAGAACGAAAACTGCACACGTGTACACACAAAAAACGAAAAAAATAAGGGATTATATATTTAATATAATTACAAAAGATATTGAAAAGAAAGTAAAAAATAAACAAACAGAGAGTTTTCATCGTTTTTTTATGACATTTTTCCCATATTATACGTTCTTTCAAGATAATCAACACTTAATTGATGAATTTCTTAGGAATTTTTGTGAGTATCAAGATTTATCAACACAATTCATTAAAGAGCATTATAGAATTTTTCTTATAGAATATAGCCACATTTTGTGTGAAACAAAAGGTATTACTGTAGATAATATTCCATGTGATTCCTATGAAGAAAGACACCAACTATGGTTATCAAAACAGTACTATGACGTGGGGAGGGACTGCAAGTTTTAGAGTTAAGACTTTATTCTACAAAGTTAATTGTTATAATTTCTTTATCTTTTATAGTCTTCTTTCCAGTAACAATCAAGTGTAATTTTTCATTTTTGTTTAATTCTTTAATCTTTTTTTCATCCAAAACAGTCAAAAATCTGTTCGGCAAGTGTACTTTACAATCTTCCAACTCGGCAATTATTGTAAACCCGAATTTATCTTTCATTTTCTCCAAATTCAAGATTCTATGTTTCTTCCTTTCTTCCAATTCATTTAACTTCTTATACTCTTTAAAACTTACATTCTCCAATATCATTTAACTCTTTGAAGAACTCCATTTAAATAGAAAAAATTTAAAGACGGAAAAAATGAAATTCGCTAACCTTCACTCGAGAAGTCGGGGAGAATGTGAGTAAAACCGCATTCTTTTCAAGAGGTTCTTCGTTTAATTTCTCCAAATGTACTATAAAATCATCGAGGATTTCTGGTTCAAAATCATAAAAAAATTCAACATCCAGATAATGAAAAAATACAGGTAATATCTTTTCATAATAAACGTGTGTATCGATACCTACAAACCTAATGTATTCTTTGAAAAGGAAAATAATTTTGTCAATGGTTCCAAGAGATAAGTAAAAATTTTTATTCTGTTTTCTAAATTCTGTAACAAATTTTGTTTGCTTCTTGTCTCCATATTGCAATTTTGTAAGCAGGTTATTCAAATGTGTTAATTTATTTCGAAATTTCTTAGGTTTAGGTCTTTCTAACAAAATTAAATTACAACCTCTACAAACTAAATATCTTTTATCGATAATTTCTCCTCTATTAGAACACTTGTAACAGTTGGCATTATACTCTTCCATTTAAACAAAAAGATTTTTTTATAAATGGAGATTATGGAACTAAGTCTGCCGAGATATAAATTTTTCAGCGCAAATGTTTGTGTTTACATTTCTACAACAGAGATAAATAGAAATAATTTCATTCTATTGTACAACTATTTAGGATATTATGTGTACGATTACAAAGATTATTCCGGAAGAAATCGAGATTTTTCATCAGCGAAAGAGTATATTTTTGAAGTTTTAGAAGGAATGAAAGAGAATAATATGAACATCATCAATTATTGTAAAAGACAAAATGAATGATTGTGTCTTTGGTGTAGTGTTGTTAATGTGCGTGTTTGCGCTATGGGGAATCACATCACATTCAACTTCTACGGTGTCTATTGTTTAGAGACTTGGCCCTGCACTGCTACTGTCCAACCAAGTTAATGGCTAGGAGCTGTAATTCGGGTCTTAGACTCTGGAATTTTTTTGTTTCCCAAGTCTCATTTTTCTTTGGTAACTACTGTGTAGAAGTTGATGGAGAGATACAATTAGGGAATTTGTGTCGGGTGTTTTGTAAGTGTAATGTTGTATTAATGAATGATGTGAATGATGAATGTAATGAACGAATTAAGGAAGAGAAGGAATGTACGAATTAAGGAAGAGAAGGAATTAAGGAATGAAGTGGAAAGGTGAGGAAGCAAATGGCGCGCCAACCACAGTTGTCATTACTCGGCTTGTTCTATAGTCATTACACTATGGCCACTCGTGTAAAGACTTGTCCCCAACCACTGAACGACAACCATGTCTTCCTCAATAAAAAGCGCGCCTGAAGCTCTGGGATTTGAACCCAGAACCTCAGGCTTTGAAGGCAAGCGTCTTACCAACTGAGCTACGGAGAGTCTCGAAAGTTATAAGCTATATCTCTGCTATATAAGTTGTTCAATTAGGATTGCTAGTTTACAAATTTATTAATAATTTTATATTTCAAAAACCACTCAACCGATTTTAATGAAATTTGGTACACATATAGTAAATACTTAACTCTTTCGACTTAACTTATCCATAAGGGTGAAATCATCCCCTATTTCTTAATATTCATAAAAAAATAAAAAAAAATTATCAGAAAAAATCTGAAACTTCAAAAACAAGCGAGTTCAACTTAAAATTTCATGAAAATAACAAAATTTTCAAAAACTACCCTAATCATCCCTTATCTTAAAACTCTTATATCTCGAGAACTATTGGAGCTTTTTATGCTGAAATTTAGTATATAGGATCAGTAAATATTAAAGTATTTTTTAAAATCATAACTTCCGGTCCAACCCTTAAGATGACCTTGGAATAGTTTTTTGTTAATATCATCCCCATTTTTTAAGATATTCTTTTGAAATTAAAAATGAATACTTATATCAATGTCTTTAACAATTCTGTAAAGTTTTAAAATTATCCGATGAATAATAGTGAAAATAACGTGAATTTTACTGAATTTCTCTAATATCGTTCTTAATCACATCATAGGCTAAAAATTTCTCAGAAACCACAACCACATAACATGTCGAGTTTGTAACAGCTTTTTGAAAATCCATATTGATAATTATATCGTTCTTTGAACCAGAAATATTTGTCATACTCTTTGTTGTATCAATGACATAAATAGGTCTATTCGCTAAAAATTCTTTAGGATTGTAATACATTTCCTTATTATTACAGTAAACTTTCTTAAAATCTTGATACATCTGATACATGATTCTGAAAAGACCTCCTGAAATGTTTAAGTTTTGTAATTCATCTGGATAATAAGAACCGTTCAATTTTACTCTGATATTTTTTACATCCAAACTATCAAACTTTGAAGGATTTTTTTTCTTGATTATTCTGTCTACCTGTTTGAAAACCAATGATAACGAACTTGGGATTGAAGATATTTCTATAAATATTTGTAATATCGAACGAATAAGTTGTTCCGGAAATACCTTTTTGTTCAATACATTGCCAATCTAGAAAATTAAACATAATGTTTTGACTTTTTGTAATTTCATCAATCAACCTAATTTTACTCGTGGTTTTATAATCAATCATTGGAACTCTAATAAAAAAATCTGTAATTGTTATTTTTCCATCAACAGGCATAACATTTCCAGTTGCAGTCTTCAGAATCACATCATCGTCTTCTGCTCTTATAAAACTTAGATAAAATCCTCCTTTATAGATCGGAATAGTAACATTTTCAAAAAATCCTAATCCAAAATGAGATAAATTTCCAGCTGCTTCAAAAACACCAAATTTAAAATCTGATTCAAAGCCATTAGAAGTTTGAGAAATAACATCACTTTTTGAATACGAAATAGTTCCTTTAATTGTGCTTAATTGGCCACAGTTTTCGACTTCTTCTATCAATTTATTGTGTTTTCTTACTTCAATCTTAGAAAATAAAAACGGTATAAAATTATCGATTAATCTAACATTATCAGTTCCAAGATATGCTTGACCATCTTGTTTTGTTAAAGTTCCAGAAATATAAAACTGGAAGTTAGACGAGCAAAAGTTATCTCCAAAATCAATATTAAACTCAGTTTCTTTTATTCGGTTCATTCAAATGTTGTTTACTAATTGGATAGAAATTTTTAAAACTCCGCCCTTTCAATATCACTAGCATATTTTCTGTAGTCCGCCATTTAATAAGAGAAAATTTAGAAATTTTAAACATCATGTATCATTTTTTCATCGATCTAATGTACGTTTTTATAAGAAAAGATATAAATTTTAGTAAAATAATTAAAAAGATTAGAGTCATTTTTTAATGATCTACTTCGTCATATTCAGGATTCTCTTCCTTAAATTTTGCGATCTCGGTCACATATTTCAATAAAATTTGCACAGGATAGTAACCGCTATCTATAATATTGTTCCAATCAACTGTATCTTTATTTTCATCCAAAAACTTTATACTCAAGTGTTGATAGAGACAAAGAACAGACATATGATCTTTTAATTGATAATGTATATTTTCTTGAATGAACTCTGGGGACAGAGTTTGATATTTTGCAATGTTATACCAATTCAATTTGTTTACGTATAATCTCATCATATCTTCGGATAATTCATATTTTTGAGAAATGTCATCCCAATGTTCTTTTTTCAAATCTCTTTCGTGTTGCATGATAAAAAGATCGAAAGCACTGTAATGTCCCGCCATCTCTATTTATTAAGAAAAAATTTCAAAATCAAGTTTTTATAAATTGACTCTTTTTTGAGTTACATTCAGCACATTTTCCCGAAATTCTTTTAACTCCGTTAATGTTTGCATAGTATTTTATATCGTTTGTTGCAGTTTTTTCTTTACATCTCACACAATATATGAGCGCCATTTATATAAGGAAAATTAGTCATCGTAACCACCTAATCCATTAAATCTGTTATCAATATTTTCAAAAGTTTTATTAACATCTTCTTTAAATTTATTAAAGTTTTCTTCTAGTTTATTTACTTTATCGAGATATAAAGAGTATCGATCATCTATACTTTTAAGTAATTCATTATTATGTGTTATTTGCTCATTTAAACGTGTACCAAAATCTTCAAAAAAGTTTATTTTCTCATTGAAATGTGTATCAAAATCTTCCAGAATTTTGTTAATTACTTCACCAACTAATACATTAACACTATTTTTATAATATGTATTAAAGTTTTCTTCTAGTTTATTTACTTTATCAAGTAATTCACCAACATCGTCTACTGATCTTCTATTTCTGGCTTCTAACTTGTCATAGACTTCTGTTGTAAAATCTTTAACATGCTGTTTATGATTCTCGTAATTTTGTTTTAGTTCATTAAACATTTTAATAGGATCTTCTAATTGAATCATTACAACAACATCAAATGGATTAATTCCTTTACTAACACCGCTAATTCTTTTTCCTTTAAAATCTAAGGCATTTTTAACATTCGGATCATGTAAATCAACAATATCGATGTTTTCTGATAATTTTAGAGGTTTTAAAATTTGTTCTTTAACAACAACATCATGTTTGTCAATACCAGGTCGAACACCGACAATTCTTTTTTTATTAGCCAAACTAACATAATTCTTTTCAACTTTGATCGCTTCAGTAATTTCATCAGCTTTTTCGATGTGAGACATTAAATTGGTAAATAATTTTTTTTACACCATCATCAACTTCTTTTTCCAATGTTTTTATTTTATCAGCAACTTCATTTGAACTCATGAAATTTGCAAGTTTGTTATCATATTCTGCTTTAAAATCTTCAATCTCGACAGCAAACATATCTGAATCTGGAAGGTTTTGTAATACATTTTCTAACTTGTTATCAAACTCATTTCTCAAACTATCAAAATTCAAACTATTATCTACATTTTGAATAATTTGTGTTCCAAATACGTCAAAAATATTTTGTGAATCCATATTTATTAAGCAATAATTTGTTAACAACTTCTTTAAAATCTTTACCATTACTCAGTTCATTCAAAACAAAAACACATAAATGACCACAAATTGGGGGATCTTTATAGTCTTGAATCTGAGAATCATTGTAGTAGACGCTTGATTTTTTCAAATATTTAATCAATTCTATAGGTGGTTTGTCCTCAATTCTTCCATACGAATCAAAATAATATGCATTCTTATCATTTTTATAATAACAAATCCAATGTGTTCCACTTCCCATAATCGAGTCTAAATTCACAATTCCACATTCAAATTTCTTAACTTTTTCAGGTAATGTATCTCTCATGAAGATTCCTCTAAAAATGTTTAATATTTTTGCAGATTTCTTCCAATTCCCCGAATGTTAAAGGTTTAAATTTTTTTTTTCAATGTTTGATTTCACGTAATTCAAAGTTTTTTCATCTAATCCAGATCCTGTAACATCTTCCAACTCTTTATCTAACCAATTTAAAATGTTTCGAACAATAGGAATCACATCCTTTTTAACGATTGGAGCAGCTTTACGAACATAAGGAACAACATTTTTAACAACTGGAATATTTTCTCCAAAATCTAATAAATCTTTCAAAAGTCCACCATTTTTAAGTTCTTTCAACTGATTATAAGAAAATTCTATTCTGGTTCCTTTATTGTTTTTCTTATGTTTTTCGAGTTTATTGTATTGTCTATTTGTTAAAAATATCTTATCTTCGCCATTTTTTAGTTGATCTATTTTAAATTGAATACTAACGGGTATTTTCTTCTTAAAAGCGGATTTTATTTTTTCTTTCTGATTTTTGCTGAAATTTACATTCACCTCCATTTATATAGTTAAAATTTCAAGTTCTCTTCGATTCCCATTCCTAGTTTTCTCTTCAAAAACATTGCTCCAGCTGTTGGAAGCGCAACAAATCTTTCACCTAAACTAGCATCTTTTGATAAAAATCTATCCATTGCCTTATCTTGCAAAACTTTATCTGCGATATGTCTGGAATTTGTGTCTCTATGTTTTGCATAAAAAATATCGTGTTCCATAGCAGCTTGATCTAATTTATTTATACCAGGATCTCCTCTTTTTAGTCTTTTTTCGAGTTTTGTGCCAGGCCCCAGATACTGATAAGTTGGTACGTGTAATTCAAAAGGTAAATTGTTGATAAAATCATTCAAAAGTCCACTACCCTCAATCATAGATGAACTTATTGCCGGCAAAACTCGTTTTAAATATTTAATTCCATCAGGTTTTTCAATCATTTCGTCAAGTTTGTTCGAAATAAAATCTTTAATCGCTTTCTTTTCGTTCAAAAAAATTGTTGTTTCCAGCCTTTTCTTGAGCATAAATATAATTAATAATTCCATCGAGTTTTGTCAAATCGTCGATATATCTGTACTCAATCTTATTATCATTGTATTTTCTTACACCTGATCCTTCGATTCTTTTTTCCCAAATTGGTTTAATCAAATTGAGATATTTTTTACCTTTACTAGACTTTGGTTTCTTAGTTGATGGATCATTATTTTTGTAAATTGAATCAGATTTCCATAAAATTTCAGTATACTTTTTCAAGTCTTCTTCAGAATATAAACCGTCTTTTGGAACATCAGTGCCTGTTAATAATCTCCATAAACCTTGAGTTCCTTTATATGTTTTATCTTCAATAATTATATCATTATGTTCAAAATTAACGGGTAAATTTCCAATCATAAAACTTTTCTTTTTTTTATCCCAATACAAACCAAATTTATCATCCTTTGCTCTAGGAAGAATTTTTTTACCAATTTCACCAATTATTATATCCGTTGTTCCAGGACTTATTGGTTCAACTATTGTAGATTCTTCAATGATTCTAGGTCTAAATGGTGTTGACGATGGTAATTTTGGCAATTCAAACTCAGATTCTGGTATCGAAATATCAGCAAATTGTCGCACAACTGGAACCAAATTCATCAAATTTTGATTATCGCTTAAAACATTTTCAATTTTGCCCTCAACATTTTTTATTGCAGAAGTTACAGGTTGATTAATTTTTTGAATAAGTTCTTGTTCTTCTTCATCCATTCGAATCTGTTCTTTAAATTCTTTGATTAATTTCTTTTCGATTTGATCAAGTTTTTTTTGCTTCTTCTGAAGTTACGTTCGCCATTTATTTAGGAAAATTTTGAAACGTAAACGTGGAACGTGGAAACGTGAACACGAACGTGAAACACGAACGTGAAACGTAAACACGAACGTAAAACATGAACGTGAAACGTAAACACGAACGTGAAACATGAACGTGGAACGTGAAACACGAACGTGAAACACGAACGTAAAACGTAAACACGAACGTAAAACATGAACGTGAAACGTAAACACGAACGTGAAACATGAACGTGAAACATGAACGTGAACGTGGAACGTGAACGTGGAACGTGAACAGATTTACCGTTTTTCTGTTATTTTCATAATGTAAATAAAAATTAAAGATAATATAAAAATAATTGTAACAAATATTTTATCAAGTAGATTTGTCAGACCACTGAGCAGCATTTATGTTAGAAAATTTATTCAAATATTTTCCATTTTTAGGCTTCAAAGTTAGATTAATAGTTAAAAATCCATAGTCTTCTTTCCAAATTTTATCACACAATTCATTAAAGTGGTTAAAACTCATATCAGATCCCACATAATTGTTGTAAATCTTTCTCGAATAGTGATCGTCTTGCTTAAAAACACACAACATATTCAAATTATTTCTAATAACTTGTTTATCAACCTTTGAAAAGCATTGGGAAAGATAGATACAAGATATGTTTTTGTGACGGGACATTACGAAATATTCCTTAATAACGTCTTGATTTTCCAAAATACAATCATCAAAAACGATTAAAGAATTCGGTTTACATTCGCTTAACGGAACTATGTCCTCAGAAGCATTATAAAAATGTGATATTTTTTTGTTTAAGTTTTTCTCAATATTTTCAAATCTTTCTTGTAATTTTTTATAGGCGTCTTGTTCTAAAGATTTACTAAAAACATACAAATTGGAATAAGGAATCAACCTATTGTAGATAAAATTCAATAATAAAGTTGTTTTTCCACATCCACTTGAACCAACAATTAACAATCTGATTGGTTGATCTTTCTTATTTTCTTCAAACGTTTGAAGTTTTATCTGATCTTTTTGCTTTAAAAATTTCTCCATTTAAATAGAAGATTTTCATCTTGAAGCAACGCTTGCGAAAATGAAGCTGTTCAAGTTGACTTCAGAAAGCTCTAAATTAGTTTTAAACTTGGAACATCCTATACACTTAGAGGAAGAATCAAATTATTTTATCGGTTTAAGCGGTTTTTATTCTGACAATTTTGTAATAAATATTAGTGAAAGTTCTCCTTATTGTATAGGATTTAGTGAGAAGAACATAACAAAATATTATGGTTTAAACAAAGGATATTATACTTTCGATCAAATAAAAAATTCCCTTAAAAATTATCTGAAAACATTCAAACAATCAGATAAATCTTTAAACTTTGACGAAAACAAGTTTGAAATGCAAAAAAATTATCTCTCTAATAAAATTCAAATAAAATCACCAGTAAGAATAATGTTTTCAGCAATTATTGTAGATTTGTTAGGGTTTGTTCAAGAAACTATTGAGCCAAATCAGGTATATTTAGGAAATAAAACGCCAAAATTTAGACCGTTCGATGTAATTGAAGTACATTGTAATCTCGTTGAACCTAGTTTTGAAAATCATACCGAACATTTACACAAAGAATCTGAAATTTTTGTACACATTTTTCCCAAATGTTGCTTATGGATCAAAAATCAGTGAAAAAACCGAATGAAATCGATTATATTCCAATTAGACAAAATATTAAAAGAATTCAAAAAATCGTTCTGACTATTCAAGACTCTGAAGGAAATCTATTAAATAATGAGAGTAAAACAACAATATATTTAAGATTGCAAAAGGAATAAAAATGAGTTGATGATGATGACAAAATTCAATATTTGTACTTAAAAAAACAAGGGGCTATTCGAATGGCCCCTTAACAATCTTCATCCTGACACTGTTTTTATCAATGAATCTGGCCTTCATTCTCAAAATAAAAATTACTAGTTAAATTTCTTTTCTATCTAAATGGAGTCAGTTGTAGACCTACTCAATAATCAACTTAGATTTAAAAAGCAAACATATCTTTTACAATTGTTGACGAAAATAATGAATTTTGGTTTAAGGCTAAAGATGTTGCAGAAATATTGGAATTTAAAAATACGAGACAAGCTATCATAGATCATGTTAAAGAAAAATACAAAAAAAGCTTTGAAAACATAGATTCTGACAAGGGTATCGAATCACGACTCTTACAAAAATTACATCCAGACACTATTTTCATCAATGAACCAGGCATATATTCTTTAATACTGAAATCTAAAATGAAGATTGCAGAAACGTTTCAAAATTGGGTTTTAGAAGAAGTTTTACCGAGTATTAGAAAATATGGCGAGTACAAACTTGAAAACGAAAATAAGCAGTTAAAAGATAAAATAAAACAGTTACAAATTAAAGATGAAATGAAATCCTTGAAAATAGAGAATCAAGAATTGCGAATGGAATTAATGAAGAGAGATATGATATGTAAAAATTTTGATAAGAAAAAGCACCATGTTTTTGTATTAATTAAGAAGAAATCACATGTGGGAATGGCCTTATTACGTTATCAGAGCTCAAAAGAGAGAAATACCAAACCGATTAAAACATCTAAAAATAAATTATCCTGAATTAGAGATTTTGTTCATTGATGACGAACCAAATTCTATCAATCTCTACAACCAAATGAAAGAATCTTTGAATATTTTATACAACGGAAATCATATTACTACAAATATGGCAGAATCTCGACTGATTTATAGAATATCTAAATTACACGATGAAAATGTTTCTAAATTTTACTAAAAACTCTCGATTTATTATATTTTGTTTGTAAATGTTTAGCATAACTAGGTAACCATTGTAGAATTCTTTTTTCATATTCACAAGGCATTTCGTTTTTTATAACTTTCGCTGAAAATTTTTTTAGCACAATCTTTGCAAAAAGCATCTTTTCTATCTTTACTATACTGCCAGTTATTAAATTCAGAAATATTTTTAATTTCTTTACAAAAGTAACACTTTTTCTCTTCTAAAGTTAATTTGTTCATTTTATCGTATAATTCCTTACAATAACAGTCTTTTCTATTCTCTTCTTGACACTTTGTACATTTCTTTTGAGACTCCATTTATATAGAAAAAATTATTACACGATGAAAATGTTAAACTCTTAACTTATGATATTTTGTTTGTAAATGTTTTTGATAATTATTTAACCATTTTATAGTTCTTCCACATTCACATTGAGTATCTTCATAATATAATCTATGGTGATTCTTCTTTACACAATCTTTACAATATGAGTCTTTCTTATCTCTACTATAGTGATCACTATTAAACTCTGAATTTTTTTTAGTTTCTTTACATTTAAGACATTCTTTATCTTCCAAAGTTAATTTTTCTATTTTATCATATAATTCTTTATGATATTCCCTTTCACAATCTTTGCAATTATAATGCATTCCATCTTTCCTATTTTTATCTTTATAAAATTCATTTAAATCTTTAAATTCTTTGCACTTTGTACATTTCTTTTGATGCGCCATTTATATATAGAAAATTTATATTACAGTTTTGACTTCTTCAATTCATATTCATAAAACTTTCCGGTTATTTCTTCATTATTTAAATCTTTTATACTATAAGTTACAGGATCTGTGTTATTAATTTGATAAATCACAAAGATTTCTCTTGACCAATTGTTCTTATATTTGCTCGAAAATGTTTGTTTTTTACTAACAATTCTTACATGATCATTGACTTTAAATTTAGTTTTCGTGTGAATTTTCAGGTGGAACATACTTGAAAACGGTCTCTAATAACTCCTTTTCTGCATCCTTATCTACGTCTTTCGGTTTCATTTTGATTGTGCTGTGAACTGTATCGTTATAATTGTTTACGATTTTTTGAAGAATATCGATCCATTTAAAGTTTTTATTAATCTCAAAAATTACTTTCATTCTCTCATTTTGAGTTCTGTTATATCTCTCTACAATACTTGATTTCTCTTCGTTTTCAGTATGATAAATCTTAATGTTGTATTTCCTCAAAACATCGTTAAATTCTTTATTTTTAAACTCTAAACCCTTATCTGTATGAAGTAGGTTAGGAGGTTTGTGATTGATCCTTATGGCATCTTTTACTATATCTGCGAAAGCTTTTTAAATATCCTTGCCGTTTTTTCTTTTGATAGCTCTTGACCAAGCATATTTTGAGAAAGTATCAATAACATTTAACATATACTTAAATCCATCATTTTGATCTGAATAGTTAGACATTATAACTAAATCTGCTGCCCATAAATCGTCAATTCCTAATGTTATAATTTTTTCTCTTTTTAAACTTTTTTCGTACTGGTGCATGAATTTCTCGAGCTTCAATCTCTATCTCATCTTTAGTCTTCAATTCTTGCTTAACAGGTTTTGGATTTGGATTCTTTATAAACTTACTCTTGTTTGTCTTACATTTTGAACATTTTGCAGCAATTCTATACAATCCATTTTGAGTTTGAACGATTTTTGAATCTATATTTTTCGTTTTCTTTTTACACTTGTGACAGTGAATTAAATCATCTTCCATTTACATATCAAAGTTTCCAAGTTTATTTAATTCGTCTAATATATCTGTTTTATAGCCATACGGTACTGTATCGATCTTATTTTCTAGGACAATTCTCTTATCATCTTTAGCGTTCAGTGCCAGCTTGTTTATGGTAACAGTGTACAACTCATGTTTATAACTTTTGATGACTGTCATCTCCCTAAATTCTTCTTTATCTTTGAACAAACATCTCTTCAAGTTTTCGATATTTATTGTTTTATTTACAACGCTTCTCTTAATTCCTTTACACCTAACTGGGTTTTTATCTAGATATTTGTACGAGTACATCTTAGACCTTAAACCACAAAATTCTTCTAAAACTTCGCTATTTAACTCATCTTTGAATTTCCCTATTACCTTCTTATTTTTAGTAGTGAAACATTCGTGATCTTTTGGATAATCACTTGTATCAAAGTCATCTATATTTTCTTTAATAATTTTAAAAGGATCTCGTTTCAATTCTAGAAAATAACTGTCTGTATCCATGTAACACAGATTCAAATCTGGATCAAACTTCTTTAATTTGTTGTAATAAAACTCGTACATTAGCAATTTTGAGAGGTCGAGAACTGAAAATCCTATGTAAATCGGTTTGTTAAATTTAACCTTTTGTTTGTACATGTGACTCGCTATACAGTTGTCGTCAAAGATGTTAAAGCATTTGAAATTTGTTTTCTTAGCTTGTTTTCATTGAAAATTCTTCATTTCCAAGCTTAATATCACATCTGTTTCTCACATTTTCCATAGATTTTCCAAACACTGAGTTGTTCATCAGCTTATAAAAGTCCTTTTCAAAGTCGCTTGTAGCTTTGGTTCTCATGTTTGTGTTAAAATCAATGTATTCTTTCATAAAAGGCTTCTGATCGAATGCAATAACTCTATTCACATGTTTCAAAATCATACCTTGTTCCAAATAGAACTTCAAATTTCTCGAATGAACAACGTATTCAGTTTTATCCAGTAGAGTTGTGCAAAGTTTGTTTTTAAAATGTTCTGGAGCAAGAGGTAAATCCTTGTGATGTTCGTGTAAATTCGTTGGATATCCAAGATCAACTTCGAGAATATAGCCATAATCTTCGTCGCCAGTGAGTTCCAAAATTGTTTCTTTCCATTCTGCAGTTGTGTAAGTTTTTGGATCCATCCACTTGATATCACTAAACGGCAGTTTTTGCATTAGGCCATACCCATAAAGGTTATTAGCATCAACGTATAACAAATAGTTTTCGGGCTTTGTCTTATCAAAATCTTTTAAATATTTGTTATTTGCTTTCACATATCGTTTAATACACTGAGAAATGCCTCCACGAATACCTTTTTCAATCATTAAATACATATCGTAATCGTGTATCAGTTGAAGCTCAATTTTCGTTAATTTTAACATAGCATCCCATGCGAGACTTGGAGCTGTTAGATAATGTGCCGGATCAAGTTTATAGCAATTCAAACAAATATTCCTAAAATTTTCAAAGATATCAGCGAGCAATAGAACATCTTGAATGTTATAGAGATCAGAGTAATTTCCTAGATTTTTCTCTTTTAATTTGTTCCAAACATTTAAGTAGTGTTCAAAATCTTTCTCAGATATGCTCTCATCTGTCAAAAGTGAATAGAAATCTTGAATTCTCAATTCTTCTGTGTAATCAAGTTTTTCAATACTATCGATAAATTCGTAAGGAAATATTCCTTTTCCAGATAGAATTTTAAAAATCTCGTCGTCGTCATTTGGCTGTCTTTCTATTATCTCATTCAGTCCATCTTGTATAAAATGATTTGTATGTTTGAAGTCTTCTTTCTTTAGATTTTTAGCTAACTTTTCTATAGACGAGGCCATGAATCTGAACGTGTCTACAAACGAAAACTTGATGAATTTTCTTGGCTTATCACCTTCGAATTCATAGCCATATCCAGAATTTACAGAATAATTTATATATTTTTCATCGGTGTTTGCAATCAAATCAACATTACCGTACTGTTTAGTAGCCAATTCTTTTATGTACAAATGAGTATCGTAATTTGACATATTGTGGCAGAAAACGGGAATATTCTGAGGAAATTTCAAATTTAGATTGCAACATGCATGAGCTGCGCCTTGAAACTTGCCGGTTAAATGACAATGATCTCTCACTTTATTATAACTCTTATCTTTCCAACTATCAGGAGTAAAACCATACTGAATTGACCCAACATCATAAGCAGACCATTCACAGATATGACAAACGTTTGAATTTTGATACGAAATTTCTTCTTCTTCTGTCAATTTCATAGGTTTCATGTTCTTAGAATTATATTTTTTCGCTATGTATTTCGATAATTTATTGAGTTCTTCAAACAATTTTGTCGGGACGTTTTTCAAATCTTCTTCATTTTTGGCACGATAACATATCGGTTTGTACATGCGATTGGTCACATTCGACACTAAATATAGAGTAAAACCATAAGGAATGTGCCTCTGAATCTTGGTTGTAGTTGATCTTTCTGGATTGTTCTTACATGTCGGAATCTTTTCCAATATGCTCTCAAAGTCCATATAAATTACGTACGGATGGTTAAATTTCTCTTGATAATTAGTAAATTTAGTTGTTTGACCTGGAAATGGCATAATTGGCTTACAAACTTCATGATTTTTACAAATTTCTAAGTGATCTGTTAAATCTCCAGATTTGTAAAAATGGCTTAAACATCTTCTACAAAGAAATTTTCTTTCCTTATGCTTGGATAACTGAGAACTCACGAGTTTATTTAAATCGGTTATCAAAACATAATGAGATTTTTCTTCTTGTTTAACATACAATAAATCGATTTCTAACTCGGCATCATATTTTTTCAGAAATTTGTAACGGAACAATATTGAGTTTCTCATCATAACTGTAGATATTTATAGACATTTTTGGATATTTGTACTTGGAATTGTAGCTTCGTTTTTCAAATATTTGTATATCTTTCAGAGACATTGGATACTCAAAACCTGAAAATATTTCGTCATTCACAAATTTTTCGTATTGCTTTACACGTTCACAGTCTCTTTCTGGTTTTTCAATAGCACATCTTATTGAGTAAATAAAGCAAAAATCATCTCTATTTTTTTATATTTATACAAGCTTTTTTATCTTTGATATTCTTTGGTAAATCGATGTATGATCCTGCATTCATCATTTCGTGTTTGTTAAGGCTCAAAAACTAGTTGTTTACAACTTTTAAATGTCCATCCGGAACCTTTATTTGGATTATTCGTTTGTTCTCGATGTGTTAATTTATTAAATTGCTTAGTAATAAAGTCGTTTACGTCAAAGATTTCGTCTGCTTTGATAGTAAAATACATTAGACATGTTTGCGGTTCACCATTCACTAAAGTTCGTTCGTATTCACATTCCAAAGAGAGATAGCCCTTCATATTTTTAAACATTTTCTTGAAATTTCTCGATTAAACTTTTAATTTCTGACCGCATAATTGAAAGATATTTGTAAATTGACATGGAATTGTCGTTCAAGTTTGTTAAAATGTATTGCTTGAAAAGACCGTGTATTGAGGATAAAACTTCTACATCAATGATATTTTCGGATTTTACTTTAAGAGTTTTATCAATTTCTTCGATCATTTCAGACTTGGTTTTATCGTTAGTACCGATAGCCAACTTTTCAGCTATTGAATGAAGTTTTTCATCATTAAATAGGTCGAGATTTTTCTTTTCAACTTTGAAATTTCTCTTTAATTCACGTAATTTCTCAATATTAAACATGTTTTCGTGATCGGCAATTTTATTTTCTCTAGCCCACTGTCTTAAATAATTTAGTTCATTATTGTAAAATTTGCATGTTTTTTTCATGACTTTTAGAATTATAATGGCGATCATAGTTTTTTCTTAAAATTTCTATTTTGCAGAACGGACATGATATTTTATCGCGCTCCATTTAGATAGAAAAATTTATTTAACTAAATGGTGCTTGTAAACCAACGATTGCGCCTCTCACGGCGTGATATCACTACGGATATGACGCAGGCGAAGCGATTATCATGATGGTCGGTCTGTAGTAGCACACCTCGACTGTCATTAAAGAATTAAACAAAAATGAAAAATTACACTTGATTGTTACAGGAAAGAAGACTATAAAAGATAAAGAAATTATAACAATTAACTTTGTAGAATAAAGTCTTAACTCTAAAACTTGCAGTCCCTCCCCACGTCATAGTACTGTTTTGATAACCATAGTTGGTGTCTTTCTTCATAGGAATCACATGGAATATTATCTACAGTAATACCTTTTGTTTCACACACAAAATGTGGCTATATTCTATAAGAAAAATTCTATAATGCTCTTTAATGAATTGTGTTGATAAATCTTGATACTCACAAAAATTCCTAAGAAATTCATCAATTAAGTGTTGATTATCTTGAAAGAACGTATAATATGGGAAAAATGTCATAAAAAAACGATGAAAACTCTCTGTTTGTTTATTTTTTACTTTCTTTTTCAATATCTTTTGTAATTATATTAAATATATAATCCCTTATTTTTTTCGTTTTTTGTGTGTACACGTGTGCAGTTTTCGTTCTTTCTGCAAAAGACTCTACAAGTTCTTTTAATTCTGTTTCATTTAAAGACGGTTATCAACTGTTGTTGAGAATAAACCGGCAATTCACTGAATTCATCTTTGTTGCAAACTGTTTTAATGCTAGAAATTGTAGAGACTTTGGTGAGTTCATGTTGTTTGGTGACTATTTAGTAGAAAAGTTTTTTATTAAAAGTATGTTTTTAGTAAAAATGTTTTAAATTGATTAAATTTTATTAAGATTTCGAAGATTTTTCCTTTATTCGTAGCAGATTTGACAACATTTTACAAAGCACAGCTTAAGAAAGTAGAAGCAAACAGCTGTAGATTTGGTTAATTTTTCATTCCACAGAGTAGATAGTAATGTACCGATCGCTTTTGGAGACGAACGACTGTAGATTCGGTTAATTTTTCATTGAGATTTGCTGTGTTATTTCTCAGCTTCCTTTATGGTACATTGAACAATTTTACATTGCTTTTCGGTCGGCTCCGAAAGTGCGCCAGGAACCCCATATTACTATCTACTTATATACTACTATATAAAAATGGATAGCTAAATGTGTAGGTAAGCGTTAATCACGAGATCGGCTGGACCCATTTGACTAATTATGTTTTTATAATATTGGCTGCAGTCCAAGAATGGTTTTGAACAAAAGAGAAGCTAAAAAAATTGCCCAAATATTGAATAACTGATGAAAATAGTTAAAATATTTACGAAACGTAATCTAAAGTGAATTAAAAATTGACAGCTATTATCATTTCCATATGAAGTTCTACAATTAGGCTGAAACGTCGGTTTACATTTAAATATAATAAAATATTAGTTTTAGATGTATTCTAGACGGAGAAAATAAAAGCTGTTTCACCCACCTCTTGGATCAAAATAGAATATTTTCCAGTAACCATCACAGGAGTGTTGAGTACGCGTTTAAATAGTATATGCTCATGGCATCTCTGTTATCAGCAGGAAATTGAGTGCGAAACCGCGGGTAACATGTTTAGTGAAATTAGTTTACATCAATAGTGGAGTACACCAAGGGTCAGTTTTTAGGAGCAATTCTTTTTTTAATTTACACGAATGATCTTTGTAATTTTAAATTGAAATGGAAAATTATCACCTTCTGCGGACGCGACAGCTTTTTGTTACGTAAAAATAGGTGTATTTAAATAGAGCAAGTCATGAATTCAGACTTGAACGCCATTATATGCTGGTTTACAACAAAAAATGTTTAATATTGCAGAAGGAACCTCTCAACCAGGCGTTGACTTTGAGGCCCTATGTTTTTTTAAAAATCTATATCGGATACGTATTATACGTATATGCATTTATACTAGAATTAGTGTATTGCATTTAAACTTGCATATAGTTTTTTTTTCCTGTTTTTTATTTATGATAGTTTTTGATATTTTACTGTTTCATTGCAGTATTAAGTTTAACACTAATTTTAAATTATTGTTTTGACCTCTGTTTTTTGTTAAGTTTGTACCAGGCTATTGTACTTGTGGTAAATTGTAAACACTTTAGGAAAATAAATAAATAAATTCTATTCTATTCTATTTAGTTGTCCCCACATAAATTTTCTTAATGGCTATACATAAAACCTACTAATTAAAAAGAAAATTTTTAAACTTTTCTGGTACTATCTTTTGTCTACAAGTTGTTCTTTCCTTTAAAAAATTAGAATGTTTAATATTTTTAAACATCCTTAAGTCAACAATTATTAATAAATTTTATTGGAACTGTCCTTGTACAATAGTATATAATTTACTAATTGTTTAGCTTACTAATTTTGTAAAACTTGACTATCTATCACATTGATGTACAAAGCTAAAACTGTGTAAGTCAATTGGCAAACTACTTACAAGTATAATTGGCTTTCGAAGCTTATTTTTGCTTATAAAGTTTTTTTTAAACGCGGCCGGCGAGTGTTCTTTTCATAGCTCAGTTCCTATTTGAGTTGGATACAATGCTTTTACTAGGTCCTGTGGTTTTTCCGCTGCCTTCAAATCCCCCGAGATAACGAAACAAACTTCGGCACCTGAAAAGGCGGCCCTTGCTCACCCTCACACGTGCAGCCCGGCCTACCTGTCATCGTTGTGCTGATGACTCACATAGCGGGGCTGCAAAACTTATATTTTCCATCATTGATATTTAGGTTAATATTTTTATAATTTTTGAAATTTACATGCTATTTCATGAAAGAAGATTCCCAACACTAAATGAATACGATATTTCTGACGTATCATAGAAATAAAGGGGTGTAATATTAGTTACTTATACTTTATTAAAGTATAATAATAATAAAGTAAATAAATTATATATACTACCATTTACACGCGGCTTCGCACGTACTTTTCAAAATCGAAGAAAGATGCCTTCTTTGTGAAAACATCTATGATAGTAGGCCTATATGATGGTGCCCTAACAGTTTTCAAATAGAAGTTGGTAAAACATCCGTTACTTTTTATTTGAGTGGCCGTGGTTGAGTGATTCATAGGTTACGAGCGTGGTACATAATTATTAATTGGTATTGAAAAACGGTAAAAATGGTAGAAAAATATGATGTAACTTTAACAAACAATATTGATGTCGGGTGCAAGTGTCTACCCGTTCCCCGGTTATATATTGCATTTTATTAATAAACGAGTGTGGTACATAATTATTACTTGGTATCACAAAAATGGCACAAAAATTATAGAAAAAATATGATGTAACTTTAACATAAAAATGTTGATGTCGGGTACAAGTGTCCACCTGTTCCCCGGTTTGTACATAGTACTTTATTAATAAACTATTGTGGTACAAAATTATTTATCGGTATTACAAAAAGGTACAAAAATGGTACAAAAATATTATATAACTTTAACATAAAAATATTGATGTCGGGTGCAAGTGTCCACCTGTTCCCCGGTTTATACATAGTACTTTATTAATAAACTATTGTACAAAATTATTTATTGGTATTACAAAAAGGTACAAAAATGGTACAAAAATATGATATAACTTTAACATAAAAATATTAATGTCGGGGAACAGGGGGACATACGTACTACACGTACTTTATTAATAAAACTATTGTGGTACAAAATTATTTATTGGTATTACAAAAAGGTACAAAAAAGGTACAAAAGTATGATATAACTTTAACATAAAAAATATTAATGTCGGGGAACAGGGAGACATACGTGTAGTGCTGCTATCTAGCAGCAAAGCACTTAACCTCCAAGCCAACTATGAGTAGGGCTTGGAAGAGAAGAGATATAAGTGCACTTGTACCCCTGTTCCACTGTGTCAGACTGTCAATTGAGTTTGTTTTCATTGTAAATGGGTAATGGTATTGCTGCTCTAAAGCAATATTATGATTTTATTTTATTTTTAAAGTAATACTTTATTACTAGTTATATAATTAGTTACTTTATATCCAGAAAATAGAAAGAAAACACTAGTTATCTTTGAAACTGTTATTGATTGAAAGAAGGAGATGGATGAGCCTAACCCAAGAAATTGAAGGTAAGTTAAATACTGTTTGCTCCAGCTGTTTAAATTGTTAGCAATAAGCCATGCATGCTATAACATCCTTTTAAATTGCTTTATTATTTTGGTTTTTCTGTATTTTCTGTAGTACAAAACTTACTATCATTCATGTTAATTTTTTTGAACTATCTAGGCCTAGGTCTGTAAATCATAGCCTAACTTACAATGAAACTTCAACAAGGGTCTAAATCAAACATGACATGTTCAAATAAGTATAATTTATTTTCATAAATAAATTTTGACGTGACAACGTCTTAAATTAGGTTGCGGCTCGGAGTCCACTCATGAAAAAGTGTAACGCCCGGTAACGTTACGATGCCCGTCCAGTGGGTCCGCCGCACGGGATCCGCACGGGATAAAGCAGATAACTGTGGGTCCGCCGCACGGGATAAAGTAGATAACTATGTTTATTCGTGAAAATGTGGAGTGCTTAGATTCGTCATTTACAACAACTACAACAATAAAGGTAAATAATTGTACACTGATATTTCATTATCGTAAACTATGATTGATTGATTAATTTGTTAGATTGACACAAAAGTTGAGAAACTGAGTTTATAGGTTATGTCATACTATTGACAAATGTTGATAGTGTTAAGTAAATTATTAGTTTAAAATCACTCTGCAATCAATCGTAATTCAGTCGATTGAGAAGAAAACAGCGCGTATTGCTAGTCAAACATTTAAAATAACAAATTATAACCTCTAACCTGTCATAAAAGTGCGACCAAACAAACGAACTAAACCGACCAATCACCACGCGCGGAGTTAGAATTTAACTGTGTTTAGCAAGAATTTCAAATTCCAATTTTAGTAAATGTTTTATTCAACTTTACCATTTACAATAACAAATTTTAATTAATTTCAAATTATGTACAATGCTTTAGTAAACAAAATATACTTCTATAGTTAAAATTTGTGCAATTCTTATTTTCATTCAATTCCTTGTTCCTATTGTGCAATTTAATAATATTCATATCAATAAATATTCTACCGAGAAAAAAGACGTTGTCACGTAAAATCTTCGCCCGTAAAACCGACTTTACAGGCAACCATAATTTTTTCTCTGTGTATTTTTTAGATGACGAACCACTTTTTGGAGATGATGACTCAGATGCTGATCAAGACTATCTTCCTGAAGGTGACAACAGCAGTGATAGTTTAGGTATAAATAAATTCCAGTATTAAGCTTATTATCGAACTATCATATTAAAATATAAATACAAAGTTATCACCTTTTCATATTTTAAGTGTTTTTACTTAGCTATGCAAGTAAATTTACACCTGTTATTGAAATGCAAATTCTGACAAATTTGAAGATAGCTATGTAATGTTTATGATGTTTACAGATCCAGCAGATGATCCGGAAGAAGAAAATGTGAATGCGGAGCCACTGATAGAGGAATTACCTGCTAATGCAATTCCACCACCAAATCAGACTGGCAAAAAAAGAATCCGTAGGCAAGGATACATGGAAACAAAAATAGAGCAAAAATCGCCAGAAATTCAGGTGAAGCTTACGTGGACAAAAAACGTAACACTCATGAATCTAAGAAGTTGCGAGAACTTCAAAATCATCATTGCAGGTATGAATGTACCAATAATATTTCACAAGACCAAAGACTTTCAATCTTTAAAGAGTGTTGGGCATTAGGTAGCTGGGATCTCCAAACAGCTTTTCTAAATGGAGCTATACAGACTGAGACTATAAAAAGAAAAAAACCAAATGCAGTTAGCAACAAAGAGGTGTCATGTGTTTATAATCTTGGAGGTTTTAGAGTATGTAAAGAGTTTTTAATAAAAACTCTTGATGTATCCATTAAACGTTTACAAAATGTGGTTGAAAACAAGAAATGAATCTCCTCAGGTGTAGCGTGTAAAGACAAAAGAGGAAAGAAATCACCCCCTAACAAAATTTCTGAAAGGAAAGTTGAAATCATAAAAGAGCATATTAATAAGTTCCCTAGGTACACAAGCCACTACACTAGAAATAAGACTCCAAATAGGAGGTACCTACCTCAGGATTGTAATCTGAAAGAAATGTACAAACTTTATTGTGATTTCTGTAAAGAGGAAAAAACAGGAAGAACCTGTAAATGAAAGCTTTTACAGGAATATTTTTAATACCCAGTTCAATCTTAGCTTCAAAAGGCCAAGTACAGACACCTGTGATAAATGCGACAAATTTGAGATGAAAATAAATCACGGTTCAGCAGAAGAAAAAGCTTTGGCTCAGATAGAAAAAGAAATTCACTTACGTAAGGCGGAAGCCGTAAGAACAGCAAAAGAAGAGTGTCATAAGCTAAAGGATGATAGCAGAGTTGCGATAATCTTTGACTTGCAAAAGACTATGCCAACTCCTAATGTATCGACTTCTAAAAGCATATTATCTTAGGCAACTATGGACTTTTAACTAAGGTGTTCATAACCTACTGGAACAACCCATTTCTTTATGTGGCATGAAGGTCAGGCGTCACGTGGATGTCAGTAAATATCATCTTGTCTCCTAAAATATATCAGAAGCCTCCCGCCATCTGTGAAACACATAACTGCATTTAGTGACAACTGTGGGAGCCAAAATAAGAGTCATCTGACAGTAAAATGTTGGCTCTACATTGTCAGAAACACTAATATTGAAACTGTAGATCATAGATTTTTTGTAAGTGGCCATTCTTATAACGAGTGTGACCAAGCCTGGTTTAATAGAGTTGAAAAAGAAAAAACACAAAAGGACCTGTATGTGCCTCAACATTGGATGGAGCTAGTTACTACTACAAGTAGAAAGTTCTTTACAGTACAGATGGAAAATGACGATTTTTTAGACTTTCACACACTTGCGCCATTCTTCAAGAAAAGCGTAAATGGAATACAGAGTATGCAGTGGTTACATTTCCTACAGGCCAATCCTTTCACCCTGTTTTACAAGAAGACAGCTGCAAGTGGCTTGGAAGACTTTAATGAGCTATCTGTGAAGTCCACTCGAGCTGGCAAAATCCCTGCCATCCTGTCAGATCTGTTGCCAGTACCGATTCAAAAAAGGCCTCGTATTAAGCAAGCTAAATATTCAAATCTGCAGCAGTTGCTGAAATATTTATCTCCAATTTACCATGGGTTTTTCATAACTCTCCGACATGATGGTCAACATGATGAAGAACGAGCAAACATAGAAGAGGCTGAACATGGAGAAGGCCAAACTGAACAGGAAGAAGACCAAATTGAAGATCACAATTATGACACTGATGATGAATCATAGATCAATGACGTTAATTATGTATTAGTTTTATTGTAAATAATACATTTTTACTCAAAACTTTATAATTTCTTCATGTTTTTGGTCTTTCTCTTAGAAGTAAAAGGGTACAAGTGGTGCTTAGCAATATAAAAAATAGCTTCAAAATGAGTAATATTAATAAAATCATGAGGTTTTTTACGAATAATATTAGTAAATGACTACAGTTACTAAACTGGAAAAGAAAAACTATCATTTAAACATTGTGGCAATTACAGAGAAGGCTCAACTTTAAACGGAGTTTACTCAAATTTAGCTTTTTTACTTCTAGGGTCCTCATATATTGTTGTGTTGACAACTATAAAAATACTCTTACACGAACTCATGATCTGTACATAGAAATTAAAGAGCAAACTAAAATCATTAACAAAAATAATATAAACAATATATATATATATATATATATATATACAATGTCTCTCTCTCTCTCTCTCTCTCTCTCTCTCTCTCTCTCTCTCTCTCTCGCTCTCTCGCTCTCTCTCTCTCAGATATTTTAGATTTTGTCTCTTTAATTCTTCAAATTATATTACTTCTTTGCAGTTGTTTGAAGTCAGAAAAATGTTGTTTGTGTGTGTGTGTGTGTGTGTGTGTGTGTGTGTGTGTGTGTGGTGTGTGTGTGTGTGTGTGTGTGTGTGTGTGTGTGTGTGTGTGTGTAATAATAATTATGCAAATAAGCTCTGTAGTATAATGGTAGCACATTCACCCGGAAGTGAGAGATCCGGGTTCGACTCCCGGCGGAGCAAGTACTTTTTGTGATTCAATGTTTATTGCAAAATGTTTTATATATACACACACACACACACACACACACACACACACACACACACACACACACACACACACATATATATATATATACATTTGTCAATGTTTATTTTTTTATATGTGTATTTATTATTACAGTGTTTAGATGGATGAAGATAATATGCAACCTTATTCTAGCGTATAACGTATTAAAAAACATGTACAATTTATTGTTGTTATGCTTGTATTTTTTTAAGTATCAGTATCAGTTTACATGAAATAGTCAAATATTATTATTATTATTTTTAAGTTCATTTTTAAACTGACTGCAGATTACGTAAGACATACAATTCTAACTTTCTAAATTTAAATGTACATTATTTTAAAGCATAAACAGGGTTTCGGAAAACAAAAATAATTACAAAATGTTACGTTATACCTTGTAATGTTATGTCTTGTATGATATTACATGCAAATCTAAAAATTGAGCTAAAATGTTAATTAGTTTAAACACATGTAATGAATAGGTTACAAAAATTGTCTAAATACAGTTTTTATTTACATACATCGATATCAAAATGTCACCAGCAAACTTGTTTCCACGTTTATTAAAAGCATTAATTTCAAACCTGACAGTTGCAAGTGGCTCTCAGCGAATATTGCTCTAAATAAAGTAAAACTAATTATATTTATATTCTTCACCTGGAAACTGTTCAGAGAAAATCTGACAGAGCCACTCATTCACTTGAATATTGTGATATTCTGTCTTTTTATTTATTTTTAAGAATGGTTTTGATATTAATTTCACCATGTTCATAGAAATGAAAAGTTGTTTTCTAAATTTTTGTGAGAAAAACCTCTACCGTCGCTTTTGTAAATTTATTTTTTCGTAAAGTTGAAGCATTCTGGTAACAAATTAGTATTACAATTCCTTTAATGAATTTTTGTGCTTAAAATATAGAGACTAAAATATAAATATAAACAACTTTTCATTTGTACTGCTGAAAAGACATTTAAATATCCATAGGAGTAATTAGAATTCTATTTTAATTTTCTTATTTAGAGAGTCGAAATATTTTTTGAACAATGGTTTGACGAATTAAAGTATAGGATTGTGTACTTTCGATTGCGTTGGTTCAGAGAAACTTTACTAGCACATGCCATTTCTTTCAAAATTAACATTTATTAAAATTTTACTATGATACAGTTTCACTGGTAAAAATTAATTGCAATGTACATGTTATGTTATATTTATTAGAAAGTAAATGTAAAACTTTAAAAAATACATACTTTACATGTTTGTAGAATCTTTAAAAGAGCACTGCATACTATTCTACTTGGATAATATTCTTCTTCTATCTGGAAATTCGAAAAAAGGCATAATGGAGTAGAAATTTTTTGTTGCAAAAGAATTCAATAAAAATAAGCTTCACACTATACAAAAGCTCACCATAAAAGATTAGAATTTAAAAATTCCAGTTTTTCAATGATCACTGTTATTTTGTTATGACTTACCAGTCTTTGCTTGACGTGTGTCATACACCACTTCTTTCTTGGATAATGAAGTAGATGTTAACTTGCGGTTTACTGTAATGCCAAGTAGAAAATATAAAAAACAATGACACCTATTAATATACGTATCTCGAGATTGATAAAACCAAACACATTGAAATCAGACCAAACACTTCCAAAAAAGTGAAATAAAAAAACATACAAGATATTTTAAGTTATTTATTGTTGGATTTATAACTTCTTACTGTAGTTCTGAAGATGTAGGAAATATACGTTTTATTTATTTTGCTGCAAAACCAAGAATTTCATGCTGCAGCTCTTTAGTTGTAGACCCATAAAAGTGTTTTTACATTTATGATTTATAAATTGTTTGAATATAGTTCTTAATAATGTAGGTCATACTCTCGTTTAGTTAACGTATAATTTAACTATATTTTAGTACAAAAATGTGGTTGATGACATATTTTCCTCCTATTATACCACTCCAGGTTACAATACAATTTTACTTTGTAAAAATAAAAATCTATTATTTTGTAACCGTTTTTATAAAAATAACTTGCATAAATTAATAAAAAAATAGTTTTATAATATTTTAACTTAAAATGGTTCCACTACTACAACACAACCAAAATTAACCAATTCATTAGGAAATGTTACCATACCTATTACTTTGTGTTGTATCCATAAATACTCCCTGCTAATGTTCATAATTAAGCTTTAAAAAAATTATTTAAAAAATGTTCCTGTAAAATTTAGTTTTTACGTTTTATTTTTAATTATTTTATGGCTGAATTGAGGCAAACAATTTCAAGAAGAAATAAGTACATTTTTCTTTACCAAACAAAAGTAAGTCAAATTATATAAGGCAACAATGTGGCTAATTCACCTGTAGATATGTATAAGCCACTATTCCCTCAGCATAAATATCACTTCAACCGGGAAAATATCCTTCTCCCTACAATAGAATGGCAATTAAAAATAATTAGAATCTACTCGTGTTTTTAATTAGCTTCATCAATGGAGTTCAGTTAGGCATTCATTTTGTGAAGAGGAATGTGAGTTTGTTCTTTTACTGTACCTGAAACACTCATTAGATTTAATGTAAATTGTACTCATATTGTTATAAAATTTACAGACGCGGATATATTTAGACACAATAATACTGATTGAAGTGCGTATTTTAGTACTATACGTCATTACTATGTCTCCAGACTACCAAAAATTGTTAACCGCTTAAAGCCAATATAGCTTAAATATGACAACCTCCACTTTTCCTTTATAAGCAATTTTATTAGTACAAATATTATATCAAAGAAATCCAATAAGTGCAGTTGCTACACACAATTTATTAATCATGCAAGCTTTACCAGTCTATTTACTAAACATGTTTACAAGACTCATTCAGTTCACAGACTACTCATATAATACAACTTATACTTAATAATTAAAATTTAACCTCGGAATGTATTACATATTAAATAGAATATTGTCAATGTTTATTAATTTAAAACTTGCCAATTTTAGCAAGCAGAAACAAAATAAAAGCAACAAACACAACAGCCGATCACAGAAAAACAGCGGATTATATCAGCAGAAATATGTCCGTGGAAATCTTTTAATATCCCTGTATCAAGGGTGATTAACGTAGGTCGGTTGTTATTTAATCAATATAAAAGAGACGCCTCGAGTAATTACTTTTTTTGTCCTTATTCGCACGTATATTGCGTAAAAATATCTTAGTGATATGTAAACAAAAAACTATTCACGAAAATGTGAACACATACATTATGTATGATAAAACGAAGCCAGTCCTGCGCAACGGTGCAAGCTTAAGTGAGTTACGGTTAAAACCACTTACTCCAGACTGGAATGTCCTTCTACCTGTCATAGCTGGAGTAAAATAGTAACCAAGTATATCACAAGCTGGTGAAATTCTTCATCGTTACAGATTCGTATCTCTCAGTTAATTACTATATATTACAAAAATGTATATTATTTATAATTCTTTTCAAAATTCTCATATGTTTTGGCTCCCTATTTCGATTTAACTAAAATTATGGTATTTTACACTAAAATCAATCTTACTGCAATCTTTTCAAAGAATCGGTTAACCCATTCAATCTTATCTATTTATTAATTTCAAGCCTACCCGAATGACAAGTACTAGTAAGTTAAAATGATAATATGGTGCGATAGGAAATAGAAAGGAAATTAACTTAATATAACATTTTGTATAATATAGAAGAAATGACATTACCTAAACAGTTACTATATAGGAATCTAATAAAACTACAAAAAGGTGGCAAAAAAATATGTTCCATTAAGAATGAAATAAACTAGCAGTTTGCCTAGGTTAACTACGGATTATTTTTCTCATCGTTAAAAAATAACCGATAATAAATATTATGTTGCTCATTTGAAATAAAAAAAAACCTCCATGACTTTATTGATTTATTCTGTAAAAAAACACTATTTGAACATTAGGGAAACACAAAAGAAAGATCAATTTAGAAGTAAGCTTTTTTGCAATATTTGTATGTAAATTAAAATGTTATTGGAAATTATCAAATATTTTCCCAACTTTAAAAATCTGGTGGTGTTGGAGTTATGAGGGAGTTTAGGTTTTGGAAATATTGGCTATAAAACCAATTTTTGAGAAAGGTTCATAAAATGAGTACTCTTATCAGTACAATACAGTTTAATACTGGTTATGCCAAAAGAGAATAAATAATATATCACGAAACTAAGTATATTTCTATTATAATCTATACAGTATGAGGAGTGGACCCTTTCCTAAAAGAGTCTTACTCAGTTACTACAGTTAATATCTGATGTTTCTACCACAACACAATGTTACTATGGAAGTATTGTTCTTTTGTCAAAACAATGAAGTCGGTAATGTTAGACCACGGGAAATATTGACTATTGTCTTAGCGTGAGCGAGACTGCCGCTGAAATATAGATGATCTAAGAGGAAAGGTGCACCTCAAAATCATTTTAAAAACTACACACTAAGCCAAGCGCGACCGAATCGATGTGGTTTGATCTGTCCACAAAAATAGGATTGAACTGCTAACACTTCGGTGTTCCTAAAAACACACTTTTACTTGATTACTCTATCACTCTCACATTCTGCTTAAAAATGTCTAATAACACGCCTGTGGTTTCTCAGGATTGTGACTAACTTAATACGAAGCAGTTTGAGTTCAGCCGGGAATTGTTAATAGCAGCACTTAGGGACAACGGCGAAGGGTCTGCAGGTGTCGGGCAACAGCAGCGACAACCGTCTCTGATAATTACAGGGTCCCAGTTTCTTCAACCATTTGGACTCCTTGGGTGATTGGGCATACGATTCGGCTGGGACAGAGATGATGTCCTTTTTGGAGTGTGGATTTCACACTCAACGAGGAGCTCGATCAACAACTTACCAGTACCCGATAACTAAAATGATCAGCAAGACTCCCTGGTTTCGCATTTTTACAATCTATTAATACCATCAACTGATGCTACGAAAAACACTAAAACACTCCTGCCTGGCCAACCCTAAGTAGGATTCTATTTATATTAGTAACAACTGAACTAAATAGTTTCTTATTTATAGTTGATAGTGATGGCCGAAACATTAACTAATCCCCTTCATTTGCTTCTTCTTTAAACGTTATTTCCGTGTTCTCTCTTGGTGCCCTAATTATTCATGTAATACAAAGTTTAAGACTAGAGTGCAGTGAGTAATTTATTCAAAATATTTCTGTTCAGTTAAAGCTCTTTCGTTAAAATTTTAGAGGTAATACTAATAAAATAGATCAGGTGGTAACTCTGTTGCATGATAAATTATGGATATTGCTACATCTTTTTGTAATTAAAACTGATTAAAAATGATTAAGTAGAATTACTGGCTATAAATTACTTTTGAGTATTGGACATTTTTGCAGATCATCAATGATATGTGAAGGAATTGAATCCTTTATCAATGGAAGTTTTGATTACAAAGTATAGTAAAGGTATAATAAAATTATGCAACCCTTTTTTGGACCCCATTCCAAATTTGCAAGCTATCTCTGTACCTGACTTTAAAAATGTTGCTACTTTGTATCAATCGCTCATAAAGCATGTAGTTTGCCTGGTTTTTATGTACAGTTGGAAACTGCTCTATCTAACCTGAAGCCATTTGAGATTTCCGTAGGACAATAAATTTACGGGAAGCTTGCATCTTACAACTGGTAGGCCCTCTTTCCTTGAAGGAGGATAGCAAATTTTCAGATAACGTCATAGGTTACTCATTAAGGAATACTAGTCCAGACATGGGGACAGCATATATCTTAGAGTAGTAACTAGTGAAAGCGACTTTGTAAGGTACTAATAATGGAAGGTCTGTAAATAAATCTTGTGGTTAACTAGTGTATTGGGGATCAAAAGCATTAATGATCCCCAAAAATAGTTTACATGATTTGCTTATTAATATTGTTGAAAATTTATATTATAAGGAAACAGCGAGCCATTTCCATACTTCAGTAACAGCAATTATTTTCCATTATTAAAACAAAGTCCTAATTTTGTTTTTTGTTTTTTTTTGAGTCCTTAAATACAATTTATTCTTTGAAATACGCGTATAGTAAATCTAGGGGAACTATCAACTATACAAACTTTGGAATTGTACTAAATCCTATTATGCCTGTTTTTTGTCGTCTGCACATCTGACGGAGATATCCCCACAGTTTTAAAAGTAAACAAAAAATTCCTTTACCTAAAATCTTGCAATGATTTTAGATATTAAATCGTTCAGACTTATTTACCTTACATCCATTTTATGTTTTTCAAAGATTATTTGAATAGAATTGTGTTATTCGTAATGTACTGTCCACATATGAATTAAGTATATGATCAGGTGTAATTTTTCGGATCAAGTAAAAAACTTCGGATGATACTGCATTTGCATTGAGTAATGAATGGACACATGTATATTTTTTTAGTCCCTAAGTTAAGTGTGCCTCGAGGTTCAATTTCTGCGCCCCGTTTCTCTATATCAAAATATGTGCCTATTTTTAATCATGTTTCTATACATGTTTGATACTTGGTTACGTTTGACCTCAAAGAGGTTAGTGAAGTATTTTTATTCACTATCTAAAAAAGTCTAGCTTTTTTACTGGAAAACAAACTTTTAATGTATCCAAGACATAGACGATTCAGTTACAATTCTAAACATAAAGGTTTTCCTTTTAATTTCTTATCATTTAATAACTAATTAAACAACTAATAA